>NW_019154229.1:0-107180 GCF_002288905.1 Enhydra lutris kenyoni | reverse complement strand
TTTGTTAATTGTCTTAGGAGCCACATGTCACAAATTAAGCATCCCCAAAGATATATGTCTGATTGTGGACTATGTTTCATTCCCCTGGTCTCTCTTATGTCTTTATGGCAATACTATAGTGTCTTAATTACTGTGACTATAAATAAGTCTTTTCAAAAAAAGATTTCATTTATTTATTTGAGAGAGAGTAAATACAAGCTGTGGGGGAGAGGGGCAGAGGGAGAGGGAGAATCAGACTCCCCACTGAGCAGGGAGCCAGACGCAGGTCTCCTTCCCAAGACCCTGAGATCATGACATGAGCAAAAAGGCAGATGATTAACTGACTGAGCCACCCAGAAGCCCCATGTGTATTTAAATAAGTCTTAATGGACAATGGAGTACTCTCAACATTGTTACTTTTCAAAATTGTCTTGGATCTTTTCAGCTCAGAATTCCCCATACATTTTATAATATGCAAAATAAAGTAACTGGGTTATTAATGGAAGTACAGTGAAACTAAGGATCAGTGTGTTGAGATAGACATATTGAATCTTCAGATGCTTGAAAGTGTAATATTTCTCCATTTATTCAGGTCTCCTTTACTTTCTCTTAGCAAAGTTTTATTTTCTTTGGGTCTGTATGGTGCGTGGCCCCAGGTAAGTAACAATGCATGTCCTCTCATATATACGTTCAGCTTACACTTTATTTCTAATTGCCAAGACAATAAATTATCCTTGAAAAATGTTTGTTCTATGTCTGTCTCAATTACTAAAATTCAATTTCCCATTTGGACAATCTGCAATTGCATTAGCTATGCAAAACTCAACACAAATACAGGACTTAATTTATTCCACACGAATGTGTGTATGTATTTGGATTTTCAGAGGAAGTACTTTGGGATGAAGGATCAGTTTCTTGGAGAAAGATTCTCTCAGGCACATGTCTAATGTCATGAGACCCTCTGTGATTCCCAATCCCAACTTCCACGGCAAGGACACTCAGAGTATCATTTTCCTTTCACCTTCCTCTTCTCAGCCAGGGCACAGAGCAGCAGAACGCACAACAGCAGAGACAGAGATCTCAACTCGCTCTGATATCCGACCTGCTCCACCTCACCAGTCCGCTCTGGCCAGGATGCATGAAGAGTCGCTCAGCAAGGTGAGGACCAAAGCAGATTCACTTAGAGCAGAAACTGCATGGTCCACACACAGACATGTTCTTCCTTCTTCTTCCATGTCAGCCACAGGATTGGATATGCTTGAAGACATATGTGGTCATTTTCTGCACAGTGACAACCTCAGCCAAGCTGACCAGGACACGGACAAAATTGTCCCTCCCCGCACCATTCTAGCAGCTGCAAATGAAGCTGGAGCCATCCTAAAAGCAAGGCTGGGAAAATCCTAGAGGCATGAGAATACTGCAAACCAGAAATGTATTTAAAGAGGTGCCAAAATATAAGATTTCAATCTCCTGTCGTTATTCCTTATCACAAAGAAATTAGAGTGTAAAGCCTGGTGAAGGAGTGTGAAGGTCATTATTTGAATATAAACAAAGCCTACTTCTTTCTTTGGCACAGACTCTATAAGATCTCAACAGAGCAGGGTTCAGAGAGCTCCCAGGTTGGTGAACACATCCACAGAGAGAGGGTGACACTTCCCAATGCCATGGGGGCAGAAGCTGCTGCATTCAGGATCCTCCCAGTCCCTGCCGTGTGTCTCTCCATCTAACTCTTCATCTGGATCTTTATCATATTTTTTAATAATCTTGGAAACAAAAGTAGGTGTATCTCAAAGTGATGTGAGCTGCTCTAGCAAACTAATCACACCTGAGGAGGGAATCATGGAACCCCATGTCTACAGCTGGTCAGAGACAGACATCCTGTCTTCACTCCCATTAGACAATGACACTCCCAATGGGCTAGTCCTTCTCAAATGGGGGTCTCCATTTCACCTTGCAGAGCCACAGACAGCTGCTCTGGAGGATGAAGTGTGGATGTGAAGTCACTGAGAGCAGATCCAGAGCCAGGAGGCTGTGTCCCTGAGGAAACTCCTTCTTGAAAGTGTTTGGTGTCCTCCACACAGCTGGTCAGGGACTGCCACTTGGCTACTGTGCACTGGAGCTTCTCCACCCCTGGGTGGTTCCTTTTGCCCAGTGTCTGGGACAGTGGGGACACCTTCTTCACAATGTGCAGGGACATCAGTGTCCTCCCTAAACATACATATGGGATAGATATAGACCTAGATATGAGGTCTTCCCTGAACAAAGCTTAAGTCATTTTTCTTTCCTTTCACAAACTTAAAAATTCTTCTAATAAAAAAAACAAAATCCAAGAGTGATGACAAAAATCATGTGATATACTCTCCATACATTCCACAAAGAACAAAAATAAAAGGGAAAGTGAGGGAATCTGCAGAGAAAGGAGGAATCACTCTGAAAAGGCCTGGTTCTCTGGCAGGTGCATCACGCGTGCATGAAGGTACAGCAGGAGAGGAAGCGATGATATCCCAGGTAAGGATCTGACCCATGTGTCCCCAGTCAGGTCCACTCTGGAGAGCAACCACAGGGCTGCATGCCCCGGGGGGCTGGCTTAGGCTTTTGTTCTTCTGCATCACAACTCCACATGCCCTCTGCTCAATCTTGCATTCTTTCTCCAGAGGTGGTGATGTCAAGAACATTCCCCAGCCAGTGTCACACATACATATGTGAGTCTGCTTTCCAGGGAACAATGCATGTGACCAGTGACATCAGAGAGTAGCACAGACCACATGGTCAGAATAACCTGCATAAGCAGAAGTGGTCCATTTTCCAAAATGCACAGGGACAGAATGATGTCAGAAAGAGAGAATGTAGCAGTAGATAATTGAGCACATGTTATGAGAAATTAAGTCAATGTGCTGACCCTTAGAGTATTTTGTCTCTCTCACTGGAAAATTGTAGCTCAGTCACACCCTCTGACTCAGTTTCTGGACCTATGTCAGTTCCTACTCTCAAGCACATTGACTCAGGGGAAGGCCAGGTCTCAAAGGAAAGACCTTAAGGGTTTGCCATAGATGTATTGAGAAAATCTTGCTCCCTTCTTTTACCTACATATCTTGGGGCTTAGAGCTTGAGCTCAGAATGTGTTCTCTCTGCCCTGATAAGAAAGCTCAAGGACACATGGGGGATGGCAGTGCTCTGGTGGAGGAGACAAGGGAACAAGCTTTCCATAGAGAAAAAGCAACACACAAACAAAGAAACAATCCATCTCAAATTATAACAGTGGAAGGGTATTTTTTTTATCTTATTTATTTGACAAAGGGAGATCAGAAGTAGGCAGAGCAGCAGGCAGAGAGAGAAGGGGAAGCAGGCTCCCCACTGAGCAGAGAGCCTGATGTGGGGCTTGATCCCAGAACCCTGAGATCATGACCTGAGCCAAAGGCAGAGGCTTAACCCACTGAGCCACCCAGGTGCCCCTGGAAGGGTATTTTTTTAACAGACAAGAAAGCTGTATGAGTTCATGAGAACTCCTCAGGATAGAAGTTCCATCCCTCATGAGAGAAACTTGGGGCTAGAGATGCAAATTGCTACAAAGAGTTAAGAGTTTATTAAATAGAGGGATTATGAGGTGGCCTGTGGTCAAAGGGAACTTCTGTGTCACTTTCCTTGATTACAGTGTGGTGACTGGGGGCCCTACCCAAGAATTAGCATCGATACAAAAATAAACTTTCCATCTGACATAAGACATTTCTCCTATTTCTTCAAGGACTCACATGAATCTCAGCTCTAGAAAATTTATTTGCTTATTTACTTATTCCAAAATGTGCAAAGAAAAGAAATGACAATATTGGGAAAGAATTCAGATTACATATACAGAGATCAGGGCTTTCAAATAACTTATAAATCAGAAGATCAACACATTCACATATATATGGGAGCCGCCTGGAGCCAAAACTATTCTCTGTGAGATCATCCTCTAGTGGGTGAATATTTGCAGTTATTTAGAAAAGGTGACCCATTTCAGTCACAGGTCCCAAGAATCTACCAAGAGACCTTCTTTTGGGGACACTTCCTCTGCCAGGTGGCAGAGAGAACTTCCAAATGGGCTCAGTCAGGACACAGGTCTGTTGTCCATCAATTTGGCCAAATCATTGTAAGTTTGAGCTGTTTGGCTTGAGAAAATGTATAGATCAAGTTCTACAGAATGTATAACAGCATCACACTCCCCACCTACACACCCTGAACCCAGAATAACGGACTCACATAAACAAAGCAACAAGAGAATTGTCCCAAGGGACACAAATCACACCCTGACTTCCAGTTTTATGGATTCCAAAGGGACGTCTCTGGCACAGAGACTAAAGTGCAATGAAACCCACCTGAATAAGTCCTTGATCATTGAGATGATGGTGGTCAAGATTTGAGATTCCTAGAGTCCTGTTCCCCACCTGGACCTCTTGGAGGTTCTTCTTACATCCCTTACAGATGCCGATGATTTCTGCGTGGTGTGCAGTGACCAACGGTGTTGAAGTCACTTTTCTGTTCAGGGTACAACAAAGTTCCTACATACACAGGAGATAAAGACGCCTCTTAGGAAATAGGAACAGTCTTTCTTCAGCCTACAGGTAATAGAGGAAATTTTCAGTCTTCTCTATCAAGAGAGAACTTTTAGGTTTTGCATTTTTTAGGTATTTCAGGGCAAGAAATTATGAGATAAACAACCAAACACAAAAGGAGACTTTTAAAGTATTCATGTTTTGTGGGAAATAGTAGTATTTTTCCATTCAATCATTGGTAGGAATACGTTATACAAAAAATAGTTTCAAAACTGATACATTGTAAATAAACATGATGGATGAATAATTTTCAGCCAAATTTCCACACATTGACGTTTCACACATAATGGGTAATGCGATTCTGATTTTTTTTTAGTATATTTGACACACAGTCTTAGATATTATGATTCTTAATTTAACATGTGTAATGAATAGTTTTCCAACTCATCTTAAAATTTACAATATTATCTTATATTTTCCTTTTTGTTTTGTTCTTGATTTTTTCCACATCATAGAGTAAACTTTCTGAATCATTCACCAGCAGGATTCATTAGGAGGGCCGGCATGTTCAAGAATATGATTCAGCCATCAATATCCTTGAGAACACAGGCAGCAACCTCTTTGACCTCAGCCATAGCAATTTCTTCCTGGGAACATCACCAAAGGCAAGGGAAGCAAGGGCAAAAATGAACTATTGGGATTTCATCAAGATCAAAAGCTTTTGCACAGCAAAGGAAACACTTAACAAAACCAAAACACAACTGACAGAATGGGAGAAGATATTTGCAAACCACATATCAGATAAAAGGCTAGTATCCAAAATCTATAAAGAGCTTAGCAAACTCAACACCCAAAGAACAAATAATCCAACCAAGAAATGGGCAGAGGACATAACAGACATTTCTGCAAAGAAGACATCCAGATGGCCAACAGACACATGAAAAAATGTTCCACATCACTCGGCATCAGAGAAATACAAATCAAAACCACAATGAGATACCACCTCACACCAGTCAGAATGGCTAAAATTAACAAGTGAGGAAATGACAGATGCTGGCAAGGATGCAGAGAAAGGGGAACACTCCTACACTGTTGGTGGGAATGCAAGCTGGTGCAACCACTCTGGAAAACAGCATGGAGGTTCCTCAAAATGTTGAAAATAGAACTACCCTATGACCCAGCAATTGCACTACTGGGTATTTAACATAAACATACAAACGTAGTGATCCGAAGGGGCATGTGCACCTAAATGTTTACAGCAGCAATGTCCACAATAGCCAAACTATGGAAAGAACCTAGATGTCCATCAACAGATGAATGGATAAAGAAGAGATGGTATATATACACAATGGAATACTATGCAGCCATCAAAAGAAATGAAATCTTGCCATTTGCAACAACGTGGATGGAACTAGAGGGTATCATGCTTAGTGAAATAAGTCAATCTGAAAAAGACAACTATCATATGATCTCCCTGATATGAGGAAGTGGAGATGCAATGTGGGGGATTTGGAGGGTAGGAAAAGAATAAATGAAACAAGATGGGATTGGGAGGGAGACAAACCGTAAGTGACTCTTAATCTCACAAAACAAACTGAGGGTTGCTGCGGGAAGGAGGGTCGGGAGAGGGTGGTGGGGTTATGGACATTGGGGAGAGTATGTGCTATGGTGAGTACTGTGAAGTGCGTAAACCTGACGATTCACAGACCTGTACCCCTGGGGATAAAAATACATTATATGTTTATAAAAAAATTTAAAAATTAAAAAAAAAAGAATATGATTCGGGATTGTGTTGGCTAGCACTTTAAGAAAAGATCAAAGGAGAAAACACATGAAAGAGTAAATAAAATGACAACTAGTAACATACATGACATGGGCTATTAGTCCTAGTTCTATCACAACTTGTCATCAGCACCCACGTCCCTCCAGAGAGTTCAGGATTTACTTTCAGTACCATTTTCACATAATAATTCTTCCAACTATGGTACAAAATTGCACTCTAGGAGGATTTCCTAGAAGATATTCAGACCGAGATTTATTGTGTAAACTTGCCCAGAATTGCAAGAATTGCAATTCACTATGAATTGCAAGTATTGCAATTCACTATGACCTTGTATTTGAATTAACCAAGTTCTAACAGAACTACAAATTATATTCCTTCAGTTTCTCTAGGATTTTGTTTGTCCAACAGTAACTTGAGTTGTGAGGTAATTTGAGGTTGACACATTTCGCACCAACACCTGATGAACACCTACCTCAGGCTGACACAGGCAGAATCATCAGGTTATTTCCCTACTTTAATGATGGATGGTTTGTAAACTGATGCCCCCAGGCAGCTCTGCCTGTGCTCCCTGTTCCATAGTGACTATTGTTCACCGAAGACCTCAGAAAATGTATGTCACAGGTACGCGGGACACCAAATTATTAGTTTTATCCCAGTCCTTGCTATTCTCACCTACAGAATCTCATTTTGAACTACAGACTCATAGCTGCAGACGCTGAACATAAAAGCCAAGTGAGAGACACAGCTTCTCACATAGAGCTAACAAGGAACCAGACCCTGACAGAAACTGCTTACACATTATAAGGACACCTCTGTATGGGAAGGGAAAACATTGTTTCTTGGAAATGGGAAACATTATTCTGTCCATCCTCTTAGAACATGTTGACTTAAGAAATCTTTGATATAGGGTGTTTCTGTGTGTGTCTACCTTATCTAACATGCAACATATGGTGCGTATGTGTCTATCGTCTGTCTATCTATCCATCCATCTATCTGTCTCTCTGGGAAGAGAGAGAGTAGTATGACAGGATACACACCAGGTTGTAATATACGGTTACCACAAACTTCATTATCACTGCCTGAAGCATAAAATTCTGTCTTCTCTCCTATTTTCTTCCTCAGGACTATGAGTTCTCCTCCTGTAAGTTTGAGATTCTTCTCTACGTGTCACGTTCTTCTCACATTCATCTTCTAATAGAGTATAATTATACACCAGTATAATTATACTCTAATAGAGTAATAATAATAGAGTATAATTATACTCTACTAGAATATAATTCACGAAGCCCAAGGTGAGATACTTTATTAAATCATTACTAAATTATCTAAAACAATGAACCTGGAAACAGCAGATCCCAGAGACTCCTGAACCATCTCCAGTTCATCCTGGGATCCGGAGATCACTGGTAAATCAGCTGGAGTGGGAGTGGGACCTGTATCATCCTGGACATTAGCTGAAAGGAATCCAAGCAGGATGTCCTTTTGCCTGCCAGAAATGGACTCTGGACATGTGTGCCTGTATCATCAGGGACTCTGGCCTTTCTCAGAAGGCAGGGCTATGAGCACTGTGTCCTGCCACAGATCCTGCTTCCCCTGCAGGCAATAGGGAGTTTGTCTCTGTTAGGTTTCCTCTAAACACAGAAGACATTTTAAGTTACTGCTCTCCCAGGAGAGGGACCTGCACTCTGCCTTTGGCTCTTTCCTCTCTGCCACACCCACCATGGGATTTGCATATTGTCCCCTGGGGAGGACCTTGCCTTGGAAGTCTGACATAAAGGTCAGCTCTGAGCTTGTGTTTACTTACTAGGACTCATCAGTTCAGTTTCTCAAAGTGAGGTTCCCTTCTTAGCTCCTGGGGCTGCTGATGCTCTGGGTCCCAGGTAAGAGCAGAAGGGGGAGGAGATGGGAGATTGGGGTGGGGAGGGTGAGCTGTCTGGGTGCTGTTAGTCCCTATGTGTGTTTTGTCCAGGGGTGAGATTGCCCTCCAACAAGGGATATTTAATTTTGAGACTCATGAAAAGCATGAAGAAACTACTAGGAACAGGAACAGTGCTTTAGTGAGATGCTGGGGAAAAAAAATGAGGTTACTCAGCAATTCATGGGTTATCCATGGAAATTGGATATGTTTAGAGTAGGAATCCAATCACGAAATATGATTTAGCCTAATATAAATGAAATTTGAAATCATAAAAAATGGCTCATACTGTTGCTCTATAAGCTGTACTTATCTCTCATTATTTTAGGATCCAGTGGGGAGGTCGTGCTGACTCAGACCCCACTCTCGCTGCCTGTCACCCCAGGAGAACCAGCCTCCATCTCCTGCAGAGCAAGTCAGAGCCTCGTACACAGTAATGGAAACATGTACTTGAGTTGGTTCCGGCAGAAGCCAGGCCAGTCCCCACAGGGCCTGATCTACAAGGTTTCCAACCGTTTCACTGGGGTCCCAGACAGGCTCAGTGGCAGTGGGTCAGGGACAGATTTCACCCTGAGAATCAGCAGGGTGGAGGATGACGATGTGGGAGTTTATTACCGTCACCAAGATACACATGGCCCTCCCACAGTGGTTCATGCCCGAACACAAACCTCTCAGTTTGGCGGTCCCCACCGGGCACGTGTGTTGCCTGAGCAGGGAGCCAGCACAGCAGAGGCTCTGAGCTGGCATCAGAGGCAGGTGCTTGGGAACTCAGGACAGTAACATGCAGCTGAGTGCTTTGGACGGAGTCCAGGCCCCTGTGTGTCAAAAGCCTCAGTAGGGCACAACCAACCAAAAGGAACGGTAATCAGCCTGTGGACTGAGCAGTGAACTGCAACTGCCCCTCAGAACAATGTATTTCTTAAAATATAACCCCTGGGAGATTCTATTAGTTACCAAGCACATTTAGATATAGCCTTAAGAAAAACACATACTGGCAACAGGCCTTTGGGGGAGAAGATGATATATGGCCTTGAAGCTGAGCAGCTGGGGATGCCCAGCTGGCTCAGGGTGCAATGCCGCCTGCTTCATTTTTCCATGACCTCCCCTTTCTCCTCCCAAAAGCACCTGTGGCTAGTTAGAGAAGTCCTTTGAATGTGCTTGTTTAACTATAAACTTTGCTCTGCTTCTTGTTTATCTACAAGACATATGACTAATGTTTGACCTTCATCGGCTCTTCTGTTGGTCATTGTTTCTAGCTAATAAAAGTGAGACTGAGGAGTTGCTTGGGACAGCAGTCTTTTCTACTGTTGTAGCTGACTTGTTTGTGCCTCATTCCCGTTCGCCGACTGGAGTGGCAAGTGGTATCTGAACAGGGACCTGAAACAAAACAGGAGAAGCCTGAATGTGAGTTTTGAATAGCCGTGCCTTTTTCCCGCTGGTGAGTTGTGGGTACTTATCGCAGGGTATGGGTAATCTAGAGAGCACAAAGGATTATCATCCTTACGTTTGCTTACTGAGACGGCTTCTAAAGGTGGGAGGAGCAAAAGTCAGCAAGGGCCAACTCATGGAGCTTTTAAAGGTAATTAAAGAACATTGCTCCTGGTTCCCTATATTAGGGACTTTAGATTTACAAATATGGGAAAAGGTTGGTCATGAGTTAAAACTTTTGTATACTAAAGGAAAACCAATTCCAATTACTATATGGCCTACTTGGACCCTCATTTGCTCTGTTTTGGAGCCTTTACAAACCTCTGATTCAGAGAATGATAATGAATGTTCAGGACAAACTAAAAAAAGAGGAACCTGAACATGCCATCCAGGAGGAGAAAGAAATTACTAAGGCCATCATAAAGGAATATATAAAGGAGGAATCTCCTCCTCCTTCTCCAATAACAGAACAAAAGGTGCAAATGGCACTACCGCCATTGGCTTCATCATTCTATAAGAAGGCACCATTTAATGAAAAAGATGAAAAATACATGCTATCAGCCATTTAAAAAGGCCTCCTTGAAGCACAGCGAGCAGGAGACCTGGATGCCTTACATTTTAATTTCCCAGTTATTATTAAAGAACATGTTGCTCCAGGACATGATCCTAACAACCCTAATGGTATCTATGAGGCCAAGCATGAGCCATTTACCTTCAAATTATTGAAGGAACTAAAACAAGCAGTACAAAACTATGGAGTTAATTCTCCATTTACAACTGGAATCATTCAAGGCATCACAGAAGGCAATCGACTTATTCCGATTGATTGGTCATTGTTAGCAAAAACAGTTCTATCTTCAAGTGAGTTCTTACAATTTAAAACATGGTGGCAAGATCATGCAGAAACAGCAGCTGCCCATAACAGAGCTAGTAATGTTCCTATTTCCATGGAACAGCCCATGGGTGTTGGGCCGTGGGCCTGGGTGCAAGACCAGGTACTAATGAATGATCAAGCTATTGAGCAGCTCCGGGGTTGCTGTTTGAGAGCCTGGGAGAGAATAGAATCCCAAGGAGAGAAGTTCTCTTCTTTTCAAAAGGTGATACAAGGTCCAAAAAACCCATACTGATTTTTTTGCAAGATTACAAGAGGCTATCAAAAGACAGATAAATAATCTTGAGGCTGCTGATACCATTCTTCAGCTGTTGGCTTATGAGAATGCTAATTCTGATTGTAAGAAATTGAAAGGACCCTTTAAAGGCAAGGGAACATTGACAGATTATATTAAGCTATGCCAAGGAGTAGGAACAGAGACCTATAAAGTGATTTGTTAGCTCAAGCAATGGCTGCTCTGACCACAGGAAAATTTAGAGGACAATGTTTCAACTGTGGGCAAGTACGGCATACTAAAGCTCAATGTAGGCAAAAAAGAAAATTCCCTCTGCAAAATGTAAAAAATAAAACACCTGGTCTCTGTCCCAAATGTAAAAAGGGAAATCATTGGGCAAGTCAGTGTCATTCCAAATTTAACAAGGATGGATCCCCCCTTCAGGGAAACTTATTTTGGGGCAAGCCCTCAGCCCCAAAAAACAAGGGGGCCAATTCTCCCATAACACCCAGCTTTCAAACAAATGTACCATTTTAAATTGATTACATGCCACAACTGGTAGTGCTGGATTAGATATCCCCATTCCCAAAGATTATCTTTTAATGCATACCAAGCTTCCCATTAAAATTCCAACTAATATTTATGGCCCTTTACCAAAGGGGACCACTGGGTTATTTTTGGGGAGATCTAGCCTTACTTCAAAGGGAGTATTAGTTCCCACTGGCATTATTGATTCAGATTATACTGGTGAAATTTCAGTGATGTTAACTACTGTGGCTCCATACCGTTTTCAAAAAGGAGACTGCATTGCTCAGTTGTTGCTTTTACCCTATCTCCAGGGTCAATCTAAAAACAAACAAAGAAACTCCAATGGGTTTGGAAGTGCTGGAAAAACTGGAGCATATTTAACTGAGAAAATTTATCAAGATAGACCAATTTGTCATCTTGAAATACAAGGAAAGGAATTTTCAGGTCTAATTGATACTGGAGCTGATGTCTCTATCATAAGCTCATTACATTGGCCAAAAAAAATGGCAATATAATTCCTCTTCTGTTACTATTACCGGATTAGGACAGGCTGGCAGTGTGCGTCAAAGCTCCAATATTCTTTTCTGTGAAGGACCTGAAGGTCAAAAGGGTTATTTACAGCCATATATTGTAGACTTACCCATTAACCTTTGGGGGCGAGATTTACTAAGTCAGTGGGAAGCCTCTCTGGTTATACTCCCCCAAAGAGGATTCCCAGATTTTTCACTGAGGGCCACTGCTCCTGAACCCATTAAGTTAAATTGGAAGAATGACAAACCCATTTATATGGAGCAGTGGCCCTTAACACAAGAGAAATTACTTACTTTGCAAACCCTAGTAGAGGAACAGATTTAAAAAAAGGGACATACTGAAGAATCTCACAGTCCTTGGAATTCACCAGTTTTTGTTATTAAGAAAAAATCAGGAAAATGGAGACTTTTAACAGACCTGCATGCGGTTAATTCTGCTACCCAACCCATGGGGTCTCTCCAACCTGGATTGCCTTCGCCTAATCTAGTCCCACAGGAATGGCCAATAATTATCATAGATTTACAGGATTGCTTTTATACTATACCACTTTTATACTATACCACTTTCACTATTCCCAGTGTAAATTTAAAAGAACCAGCCAAACGATATCAAGGGAGAGTTCTTCCACAAGGAATATTGAATAGCCCCACTATCTGTCAGGAGTATGTGGCAAAAGTTATACAGCCAGTTAGAAATCAATTTCCACAAATTTATCTTATCCATTATATGGATGATATATTATGTGCAGCCTCTGACAACATGCAATTGCAGATGCATTCAGAATGCTTCAATTGCAATTAGAAAAATATAAACTAATTATAGCTCCAGAAAAAATACAAGTCACCACACCTTACTCATATTTGGGGTTCATTATGGACAGGACCTCAGTTAAACCACAAAAAGTTCAAATCCATGGAGATAAAATTACAACCTTGAATGATTTGCAAAAATTGTTGGGAGACATTAATTGGATAAGACCTAAAATTGGAATTCCCACATATTACTTTACAGCATCTATTTGCCTCTTTAAAGGGAGATCCTAATTTAAACAGCCCTAGGACCCTATCAAAAGAGATCTTAAAAGAATTACAATTTGTTGAAAGTCAGATTCATTCAATGCAAATGGATAGAGTCCAACCTGAGATACCATTAGAGCTTCTCATTTTTCATACCCCACATACACCCATGGGGTTAATTATCCAGAAAAAATTTAATTATAAAATGGATTTTTCTCCCAAATAATACTGTTAAAACACTCACTACCTATATAGACCATATTGGCAGTATTATTCAATTAGGAAGAAAAAGAATTTGGCAAATACAGGGGTATGATCCATAGGTTATTGTTCTGCCTTTAAATAAGACACAAATTAAAGCAGCATTCCAAAATAATTTACATTGGCAAATTGCCCTTAGTGGCTTTACCGGAAACACTTCTTCTCATTATCACTCTTTACCTGTTGTTTCCTTTTTAAAACATACTGCTTTTGTCTTTCCTAAAATTACTTCTAAAAATCCAATAACAGGGGCACCTGGCTGGCTCAGTGGGTTGAGCCTTTGCCGTCAGCTCAGGTCATGATCTCAGGATCCTGGGATCGAGCCCTGCATCAGGCTCTCTGCTCGGCGGGGAGCCTGCTTCCCCTCTCTCTCTGCTTGCTTCTCTTCCTACTTGTGATCTCTCTCTCTCTGTCAAATAAATAAATAAAATATTTAAAAATAAGTAAAAAAAAATAAAAATCCAATAACAGATGCCCCTACTTACTTTTCTGATGGCTCTGTCAAAGGTAAAGCTTGTTATTATGGTCCTACTTCGAAGGTCGTATCTACTACCAGTCTCTCAGCACAAAAATCAGAATTAATGGCGGTTATTGCATTGTTTCAAGACGTTTATTCTGCATTTAATCTGTTATCTGATTCTTTATATACAGTATATTTTTTTAAGATTTTATTTTTTTGACAGACAGAGAGCACAAGTAGGCAGAGTGGCAGGCAGAGAGAGAGGAGGAAGCAGGCTCCCCGCTGAGCAGAGAGCCTGATATGGGGCTCGATCCCAGGACCCTGGGACCATGACCTGAGCCGAAGGCAGAGGCTTTAACCCACTGAGCCACCCAGGTGCCCCGATATACAGTATATGTTTTACAGCATATCAAAACTACTACTGTTTCTACATCTGATGTAATATGATGACCCTCATCACAGTAACCGTAAGTCTTCCTGGATGTTATGCACAAATAAATAACTTTAGTTACTGGGCTTATGTACCCAATCCTCCTCTGCTCCATCCAATAGAGTGGGGAGAAGATATAATACCAATTTATTTAAATGCCTCAAAATGGGTACCTGGAATTTTGGATCCTAGATTGCCACTATTGCCCTTAGAGGAGGGCATAAATACTAATCTTACCTTAGGATATCAAAATAGACCAATATGTATCAACAGTCATTCCAGTTGTCTTATCCCTGATGATCAAAGATGGTTGGTGGACTTTCCTACTAATAATTATCTGACTAAAGCTCAGTTACATTTACTCTCCACTAAAGGATTCCTAGTCAATGAATATCAGGGTCCTGGCTATAGCACAGCAGCACCCCCTATTCCCAAATGCAAACTAACACAAATATGGTCTGATGAGGGAATTTGCCCTTTATGAGAGAACTGTTGAGCTTCTCACCCCAGTATTATTATTAATGATTCCTATGGAACTGTGTGGACTGGTCCCCTAAGGGGATGGCAGTCACCAATTGCACTGGGAGACCCTGCTCCTCTCACTGAAACTTAAAATGGCAAGTTTTCAATTATCTCATTTCACCACAAACCTTAACCTCAGGAGATATACCTCTGGTCTGGCTTGGGCAAGGACTTTATATGCCATCCCCTTTTGTTAATTATCATAAAAGACAAAAGAATTTATGGAAGGTCACCACCACTTTAAATCACATATAAGAGTTTGGAATGGCTCTTACATTCATCAGTCTAATGGCTATGCATTTTCTTTTTTCCTTATGGATGAAGAATAGGTAAAAGCTTGTGTTAGAGATCCCTATGTTTTTGTTATTGGAAAAATGACTTTTAATCATAGCCATAGAGAAATAAACTGTCTCAAATGTAAAATGCTCACCTGTGTAGATGAGAGTGTTTATACAGACAATTCTATCATTCTCATAGCTAGAAGAAGAATAAGCATTTGGTTACCAGTGAAAACACCACCGTGTTTGGGAAAGATCTCCAGATATACATATACTTTAAACAGTTTTGATGGAGTGGGTCCATAGAACAAAAAGATTTCTTGGGTTGCTTATAACAGCTATTTTAGGAATTATAGTCATTACTGCTACAGCTACCACTGCAGGAATAGCCTTGCATCGAACTATACAAACCACACAATTTGTACAAAAGTGGCACGAGAATGCTAGCAAAGCTTGGAATCAACAAATAATCATAGATCAAAAATTAGATGAAAGTATTTCTGATTCAGAAGCAGCCATGATATATATAGGAGATGATCTTCAAAATATAAAGCTTAGACTTCATATTTTATGTGAATGGAATGTTTCTTCTTTCTGTGTTACTCCCCATGCCTATAATGAATCAGAAATATCTTGGAGCAAAATTTGCTGGCATATTACTAATCATTATGGTGATAATCTAACTTTAGATATTAGACAACTTCAAGATACTATTCGAAGTATTACTCACTCATCATTCCAATCAGTTCCAGGAGTGATTTTTACTCAAAGAATTAATGATATTCTAACTTAAACCCTTTTACTTGGATCAAACAAACTGGCCCTTTTAGTTGGATCAAACAAACTGGTCTCGGCATTATAGGTGGAATGATTATCCTTTTTATTGATATAATCTTTTTATGCTTAGTCCTCAGATGCACGTGAAAATCCCTCCAACGAATGAAGAATCAAGAAGCTGCAAAATCAACTTTTCTTCTTCACAAACAAAAAGGGGGAAATGCAACTGCCCCTCAGAACAATGTATTACTTAAAATATAACCCCTGGGAGATTCTATTAGTTACCAAGCACATTTAGATACAGCCTTAAGAAAAACACATACTGGCAACAGGCCTTTGGGGGAGAAGATGATATACGGCCTTGAAGCTGAGCAGCTGGGGATGCCCGGCTGGCTCAGGGTGCAATGCCGCCTGCTTCATTTTTTCATGATCTCCCCTTTCTCCTCCCAAAAGCACCTGTGGCTAGTTAGAGAAGTCCTTTGAATGTGCTTGTTTAACTATAAACTTTGCCTTCCTTCTTATTTATCTACAAGGCATATAACTAATGTTTGACCTTCATTGGCTCTTCTGTTGGTCATTGTTTATAGCTAATAAAAGTGAGACTGAGGAGTTTCTTGAGGCAGCAGTCTTTTCTACTGTTGTCCCCTGCTCCCTTTCTCTTGCAGCTGACTTGTTTGTGCCTCATTCTTCTCCCATTTGCTGACTGGAAGCTGCAGTGAGCTGCCAGGAGAGCCGCCCAGAACCTCACCCTGCCCCTCCCAGCCTGTGTGTGGGGTCAGGGAGAGTTACTCACCTGAGAGTCAGAAACCTGAGGCATATTGGTGACAATGCAAATTAAATACAATTTGGAAAAAACAAATTTTGCTGTATTTTCAGTAAGAGAATATTTGGTATCATTCAGAATTTATTATTTGCTATGGTCCCACTTTGTGAACCTCCTTTCCAAGTTAGACTAGTTGTTCTGTAATCATGTTCCTTGGATAGCATTCTATATGTCCTCTCCTCATAGGAAATATGGCTATGCCACTTCCAGTCAGTGAACTGGAGAAGAATTAGGCACAAGCAAGTCAGCTACAAGAGAATGGGAGCAGGGGACAACAGTCGAAAAGACTGCTGCCCTAAGCAACTCCTCAGTCTCACTTTTATTAGATAGAAACAATAGCCCACAGAAGAGCCGATGAAGGTCAAACATTAGTCACA
Source organism: Enhydra lutris kenyoni (assembly GCF_002288905.1). NCBI lineage: Eukaryota > Metazoa > Chordata > Mammalia > Carnivora > Mustelidae > Enhydra > Enhydra lutris. The sequence continues at coordinate 90,434 of NW_019154229.1, read as the reverse complement.
GGTCTTGTGGACAAACAAGAAGGAGGGTGAAGTTTATAGTTAACCAAGCACATTCAAAGGACTCATCTAACTAACAATGGGAGTTTCTGGGAAGAGAAAGGAGAGACAATGGAAAAGGGAAGCAGGCGGTATTTCATTCCACCCTGAGCTGGCCGGGCATTACCGGCCGCTGGACTTCACAGCCTTGTATCATCCTTTCCCCCAAAGACCCCTTGCCAGCAAGTGTTTTTCTTAAGGCCATGTCTAAATGTGCTTTAACTAGTAAAATCCTCCAGGGGTTATAGATTAAGTAATACATTGTTCTGAGGGGCAGTTGCATGGCTGAGAATGACTAGTGGTGATCATACACCCAACAGACCTTTGTAAATTCATAGAACATATAAACTCCCAATTCCATAAAGAAATAAAGTAGTGTACATTCAGTATACATAGATATACACACATACTGAAAAATTACACTGACAGGGAAACGAGGATATCTTATTTTTACAACGATGTGGATGGACCCAGAAACTATAATGATAAGCAAAATAAGTCACACAGAGAAAGACAAATACACGGTGACATCATGTACATGCGGAATCTACAAACAAAACAAACAATCACACAAGAAAACAGAAACAACACAAAGAGACCCATGAAGACAGAAAACACACAGGAGATGGCTGGAGGGGAAGGGGGCAGGGAGGCATGGGAAAATGGGGAAGGGAGTGGGAAGTACAGGGTTTCAGGTACAGAATGAATAAATCACAGGGTTGAAATGTCCAGTGGAGGGAAGATAGTCAACGGTATTGTAATATATGCATGAGCATAGATGTAGCTAATACACTTGTGGAGAGCAGGCATAACCTATACACATGGCAAATTTCCACTTTGCACACCTGAAGCCAATGTTACATTACGTACTAACTATACTTCAAAAAAGCAATAGCCACAACACACACAGAGAGACACATGAAAGAAGGTAATCCTCAAAGTTTTATGTTTGCCTCCACTACCTTTTTCTATAAAAGGAAGGCAGTTTTTGGAATGTCAAAGTGGGTTCTGAGAAGACAACACAATCTGAAAGCTGTAGAGCATAGAATGCCCTTCACACACCACAGCTAGACACCGATGGTATGAACTTCTTCACAAAGGTAACCTCTTATACCATTTGGCCTAAATATATTTGGGAGATGACAATGCTGGTACTACATTGCCAAAAAGTTTCAAGGTTCAATAGACAAATTCATTATTGTTACAGAATATGATCTTGCCTGAAAAGGAAGCCGAATTGTACATTCTGTTGAAATGCATAGAAATTATAGGCTTTGAGAACATCTCAATTCAAAAAGTGCCGCCAAATTGCAGGTGGCCTAATTTGGGGTCATGTCAATTACCTGTCCTAACACAGTGTGAAGGAAGTAAAAGAGTGATTGAATCCACACAACAATGTGATCCTGTTTCTGGCTGAGTAAATACGTTTATTTATAGCCTATACATGCCTAGTCCAAGATATTGGATTCTGTGGTATATGTAATCAAAATTCAGATAATTCCATATACCCCCACCTCCTCATATGCACAGCCCCCACCATCATCAACATCCCTTTCCAGAGTGATACATTTGTCACAATCAGTGAACCCACACTGACCCATCATTTCCACCCCAAGTGTACAGTTTACAGGACAGATCACTCCTGCTGTGGATAAATCTGTGGGTTTGGACAAATCTACCAAGTGCAACTATTAGAGTATCATACAGAATACTCTCACTGTCCAAAACCCCACGGCGCTCTGCCTATTTATCCCTCCCTCCTCTCTAACCCCTGGCAACCATTCAACTTTTTACCATCTCCATGGACAGTGGATTGTGCCTTTTCGAGCTGAATAATATTTCATCACCTGGATGCACCACAGTTTATTTAGCCTTTTGCCCTGGGAAGGGCATCTGGTTAAATACAAGTTTTGCAACGTATGAGTTAATCTCCTATATACATTGGTGTGCAGGTTTTCCTGTGGACATAAGTTTTCAACTCCTTTGGGAAAATACCAAAAAGTATGATCCCCGAATGATATGGTAAGAGTAAGCTTAGTTCCATACAAAACTGCCAAAAGCGTTTGCCAAAATGGCTACTCCCTTTTTGCATCTCTACCAGCAGTGAATGCCAGTTCTGTTCCCCCACATCCTCAACAGCATTTGGCACTGTCTGTGTTATGGATTTTGGCCACTACAACGGGTATGTAGTGTCTTCTCTGATTTGCATTTCCTTAATGACCTATAATGTTGAACATCTTTCTGATGCCTATTTGATACCTGTCTTATCTTTGCTGATGAGGTGTCTGTTCAGATCCTTTGCCCATTTTTTAATTGCATCATTTCCTGTTGTTGAGTTTGAAATGTTCTTTGTTAGATGTGTTTTTGCAAATATTTTCTCCCAGTCTGTTATTTGTCTCCTTGTACCCCACATAATGTCTGCCACCGAGTATTTTTTTTGCCACTGCATCTTGTTATTTCATGTATCAATAAAAACTATATTACTGTATCATTAATTTTTAAAATACTTTGATGTTTGTATATAAATAAAATTTAATTCCTTACTATGCTTATGTTTCTTCATTGTTTGATTTTAAAAACCTTTTTGTGAGAAGGCACCATAGATTTTATTGGACCACATGGAAGTCTCTGCAGAAAGAGATTAGAAATGCTTAGTTGGAATAAGGACTTGGGAGATTTCCCCACCACACTTCCACCTCCCATTTCCCTACCCCACTGACCCTAAAAGATGCTATTTGTGATATAAAATCTTTCTGTCTGTCTGACAAAGGGAGAGCCAACCAGTCCCTTTCACTGGGGGTTTGGGGATGGGGTGGGGTGGGGGCACAAGGAGGGTCCTCCTGTCAGTTTACACAGGGAGATCTTACACCATATTAACTGTAATACCTGGACAGAAGACACTCTACAAAAATGGCTGGGAGACATGGAAAATCAGGGGCATTTGATCTTTCATTTTTTATGTGTTTGATCAACTAAATCTTTTATTTACAAAAACATTGTATATTTGAGTTCCTTATTATTTCTCACAGCCTTTCTGGGTACATTTTATCATTATCCTCCCCTAGGACCACCCCACAATCAAGCCTGAGTAGCTCAGAGCATGTGATAGATGGATCCCTGAAAACTTAATTGCTGGAATAAGAGTGGAAGAGAGAGCTTTGACTGTGGACAGTCTAAGATGTTCAAATTTGTCTCCATGTTCTTTACTAGAATCCACCCAAGGATCATTCACCGAGACTGCCTAATAAAGATCAAATTCTTTCCCCCAGTCACCTGCCCTCTGCCTCTCACCTCTGCTTGTTTGCCTCCCCCATCCAGCCTTGGAAAACAGAGCAAAGCTTGGGCACTCTTCCAGCCTGGTCTTGGCCACAAAGAACTAGAGCTTCAGGTGGGAATGTACCAGCACTTTTCTCCTGGCTTGTCTGATCCTCTGAAATATTTTCTTTAGAACCAGCTTGAATTCTTTTTTTTTTTTAATTTTTTATTTTTTTCAGCGTAACAGTATTGTTTTTGCACCACATCCAGTGCTCCATGCAGTCCATGCCCTCTCTAATACCCACCACCTGGTTCCCCCAACCTCCCACCCCCCGCCCCTTCAAAACCCTAAGATTGTTTTTCAGAGTCCGTAGTCTCTCCTGGTTCACTTCCCCTTCCAATTTCCCTCAACTCCCTTCTCCTCTCCATCTCCCCTTGTCCTCCATGCTATTTATTATCCTCCACAAAGAAGTGAAACCATATGATAATTGACTCTCTCTGCTTGACTTATTTCACTCAGCGTAATCTCTTCTAGTCCTGTCCATGTTGCAACAAAAGTTGGGTATTCATCCTTTCTGATAGAGGCATAATATACACTATGGAGTATTATGCCTCTACCAGGCATAATTCTTAGAGCTGTCTCCTCCTTCAGGGATGCATTAATAGCTGCTCAGCAAGATGAGAACTCTGTGAAAAGCAAATTCACTTAGAGCATAAACTGCATGGTCAATGGGCAGACATGTTCTATCTGCTTCTTCCATGTCAGCTATAGGTTTGGATATGGTTGAAGACACGTGTAGTAATTTCCTGCATGGTGACAGCCTCGGCCATGCTGACCAGGACAATGTCAGGATGGCCCCTTCCCACACCATTCTAGCTGCTTCAAATGAAGCCAGGGCTGTCTCAGGGGGGAGACTGGAATAATCCTTGAGACATGAGAACACAATATACCAGATATGTATGAAAAGAGGTGTCAGAATAGAAGATTCAAGCAGCAGTCTGGTGCTCCATTCCTCATTTTCATGAAACTAGAGTGTAAAGCATGACTGAAAGAGTGTGAGTCTCACACTGCTGGATTCTTTCTTTCCTACATGTCTTGGAGAGCACTGAGGGTGGGGGGGATCTGTTTCCCTAAGGCACACTAGAGCCAGTTTGTGGTCCCAAATTCTTTCTCCATCCAAGGTTATCTGAGTTATGAGTCCTGTTGAACTATACATTCTAATGATTTTGCATTCAGAACTCTCTCTCATTCCCTCCTTTCCAATTTTGTCAATAAATGACCTCTGCTTGTATCATGAAAGGGGGTCACACACTGACCACGTCTGATTCCAAACTCAAAAAAGGACACTGGGATCCTTTTCAACTCTGTAGGTTTACAGTTTCCTCATTAATAAAAGGAAATTCAGATTGACCTTTTGAAACTGTGTACATGCTAAATACTGAGAATTGTTTGGAAATTCTTGCAATCTGTCTCTCAGTTAGAAACACTGCATGAAATACTGGATTGTCAGGAAAACCTGGATCTAGGCATTTTTCATAATGAAGCTAAGGTTGCTACGGGGGTAGCTGGCATGATGCAAAAACATAAACAACAAGCAAACAAAAAACAACACAAAATCATCCAGCTATCAATTTTGCAAATATAACTGCTGGGGTCTCTATTCCACAAGCTGGATTCACAGAGTTTTCTGAGCTCCAGACATGAATCTAAGACATAAGACATTGCTCGCATTTGTTCAAAGGACTCACATGAATCTCAGCTCTAGAAAATTTATTTCCCTATTTAGTTATTCAAAAAAGTCCAAAGAAAAGAAATGGGAAGGAAAATGGGAAGGAATTCAGATTATGCATACAGAGATCAGGGCTTTCAAATAACTTATAAAGTCAGAAGATCAACAGACTCACATATATATGGGAGCCTCCTGGAGCCAAAACTATTCTCTGTGAGTATATCCTCTAGTTGGTGTATATTTGCAGTTATTTAGAAAAGGTGACAGGTCACAGGTCCCAAGAATCTACCCAAGAGACCTCCTGTTGGAGTCCCTCCCTCTGCTGGGTGACAGAGAGAACTTCCATTTAGGCTCAGTCAGGACACAGGTCTGTTGTCTCTCAAATTCACCAAAACATTGTAAGTTTGAGCTGTTTGGCTTGAGAAAATGTATAGATCAAGTTCTACAGAATGTGTAATAGCATCACACTCCTCATGTACACACCCTGACCCCAGAATAGTGGACTCACATAACCAAAGCAGCAAGAGAATCACCCCAAGGGACACAAATGACACACTGGCTTCCAGTTTTGTGGATTCCAAAGTGACGTCCCGTGGCAATGAGACAAAAAATGCAATGAAGCCCGCCTGCATAAGACCTTGCTCATTGAGTTTATGGTGGTCAAGATTAGAGACTCCTAGAGTCCTGGTCCCCACCTGGACCTCATGGAGGTTCTTACATCCCTTACAGAGGCTGATGATTTCTGTGTGGTGTACAGTGACCAACGGTGATGAGGTCACTTTTATTGTCCAGGGTACAACAAAGTTCCTACATACATAGGAGATAATGACTCCTCTGAGGAATTATGAACAGTCTTTCTTCCGTCTATAGGTAGCAGAGGAAAATTTCAAAGCCTCCTCTGTCAAGAAAGAACTGTTAGCAGGTTTTGCATTTTTTAGGTATTTCAGGGCAAGAAATTATGAGATAAACAACCAAACACAAAAGGAGACTTTTAAAGTTTCATGTTAAGTTTTGTAGGAAATAGTAATACTTTTGAAGTTCAAGCATTCTTAGGAATAGGTTGTACAAAAAATAGTTTCAAAACTGATACACAGTAAATAAACATGATGGATGAATAATTTTCAGCCAAATTTCCACACATTGAGGTTTCCAATATGATAATGGGTAATATGATTCTGGTTTTCTTTGGTATGTTTGACACATAGTGTTAGATATTGTGATTCTTAATTTAACATGTGTAACGAATAGTTTTTAAACTCAAGATTTATAATATTGTATTTTTCTTTTTTTCCTGATTTTATTCATTTCCACTGGTTTAACTTTCTGAATCATTCACCAGCAGGATTCATTAGGAGGGCCAGCATCTTTAAAATAAGAGACAGGATTGCATTGGCTAGCAACCTAAGAAAAGATCAAGGGAAAAAACACATGAAAGAGTAAATAAAATGACAACTAGTAACTTATGGGACATGGGCTATTAGTCCTACTTCTATCCCAACTTGTCATCAGCACCCAAGTTCCTCCATAGAGTTCAGGGTTTACTTACAGTACCATTGTTACATAATAATTCTTCCAACTATGGTACAAAATCTCACTCTAGGAGGATTTCCTAGAAGATATTCAGACCGAGATTGTTGTATAATCTTGCCTGGAGTTGCATGTATTCAGTAATTCTTTAATTCAATATGACCTTGGATTTGATTTACCTGAGATCTAACAGAACTACAAATTTTATTCCTTCAGTTTCTCCAGGATTTTGTTTGCATGACAGTGACTTGAGTTGTCAGGTACTTTGAGGTTGACAGAATTCTCACCAATGATTGACTAACACCAACATCAGGCTGACACACACAGAATCATCAGGTTATGTACCAACTTTAATGAAGGTTGGGAAACTGATGCCCCAAGCAGCTCTGACCCCGCACCCTCTTCCGGTGACTGTGGTTCACCAGAGATCCCAGAAAATTGTCATAGGTACAGATGACCTCAAATTATTAGAAGTTTTATCTGAGTCCTTTCCATTCTCACCTACAGAATCTCATTGTGAACTACAGACTCAGAGCCGCGAATGCTGAACATAAAATCCAAGTGAGATACAACAACTTCTCACACAGAACTAACAAAAAACCAGACCCCGGACAGAAACTGCTTTCACATGATGAGAAAGCCTCTGTATGGGAAGGGGAAACATTGTTTCCTGGGATATGGGAAACATTTATTCTCTCCATCCTCTTAGAACACGTTGACTTAAGAAATCTCTTTTTTTGGTATGGGGTGTGTATGTGTGTTTACCTTATCTAATATGCACCATATGGTGTGTATGTGTCTAGCATCTGTCTGTCTTGGCTCTATCTATCCATCTATCTGTCTCTCTGGAAAGAGAGAGAGAAGTATGGCAGGATACACACCAGGTTGTAACAAACTGTTACCACAAACTTCATACTCACTGCCTGAAGCATAACATTTTGTCTTCTCTCCTATTCTCTTCCTCAGGACTATGAGTTCTTCTCCTGGAAGTTTGAGATTATTCTCTACCTGTCCCGTTCTTCTCAGCTTCATCTTCTCAAAGATCTTCTCAAAAAGTCCCAGGGTGAGTCTAATTCATTTAAAATCATTATTAAACTGTCTAAAATGGTTAACCTGGAAACAGCAGATCCCAGAGACTCTAGTTCATCCTGGGATTTGGAGATCACTGGCCAATAAGCTGTAGTAGAGTAGGATCCGTTTCCTCCTGGACATTAGCTGACAGGAATCCAGGCAGGATGGCCATTCACTTGCCATAAATGGGCTCTGGACACACATGCCTGTATCATCAGGGTCTCTGGAGCTTTCTCAGAAGGCAGGGCTATGAGCACTGTGTCCTGCCACAGATCCTGATTATTACAGGGAGATCCTGCTTCCCACACAGGCGGTAGGGAATTTGTCTCTGTTAGTTTTCCTCCAAACACAGAAGCCATTTTAAGTTACTGCTCTCCCAGGAGAGAGACCTGCACCCTGCCTTTGGCTCTTTCCTCTCTGTCACACCCACCACGGGATTTGCATATTGTATCCTGGGGAGGACCTTACCTTAGAAGTCTAATATAAAGGTCAGCTCTGAGCTTCCGTTTACTTACGAGGACTCATCAGTTTGGCTTCTCAAAATGAGGTTCCCTTCTCAGCTTCTGGGGCTACTGATGCTCTGTGTCCCAGGTAATAGCATAGTGAGGGGAAGAGATGGGAGATTGGGGTGGGGAGGGTGAGCTATCTGGCTGCTCTTGCTTCCTATGTGTGATCTGTCCAGGGATGAGATTGCCCTCTACAAAGGGAATTTAATTTTCAGATCTGTGAAAATTGTTGGGTCCGTTATCAAAGGAACGAGACTGAGACAAAGTGAAGGTTAAGCAGAGCCTTATTCTATGCCAAGCATTAGAAGTCAGAGTGATTGGCCAGGGCTGCTTCCAAAGAAAGGGACGACCCCTTGGTCTTACAGGCTAGTTTTATAGGGCACAACCACAGACATCTACATATGTGGCTTTGGATGATTGGATGTCTGCTACCTGTGTGTTTTAGTAACAGTTACCCAGGACCAATATGAGTAACTGCTGAGGCGTTTATTAAACAACAAAATGGTCTTGTCTTAGGTATGTGTTTTAGCAACAGTTACCTGGAACTTATATCAGTAACTGGTGAGACATTTATTAAACAACAAAATGTTTACCTAGGCAACATGGAGTCACTATGGCTAAGTAGGCCAAGGCAGGCCCTAGGGATTTAACAGGTTTTAATGTGGAATTGGCCCCAAAATTCCCCCCTTTTCTTTGGAGATTAGTCAATTCTTTGACTCTTCCTGAACTGAAAGCATACCAGGCTCTGGTGGAGGCCTTAAGGAATTTAGTGAAGACAGTAGGGACTATTATGGTCCATTGGGCTGTTTTAGGCAGATGAGGTGTTTCCTGGCTGCTGCTGAGTAGGAAAAGGGTTAAAGGTGACCAAGTTATGAAACCCTTTTGAGTCTTAGTTTTAGTCCACAGTTGGTGGGGTCCACTGGCAGCGGTTTCCCATTTCTGGGGCGTGTTCTTGCTTTTGGCTCATTTGGTGTGACACATGTGAATCCAGGTCCTGATGTCTTTTGCTTTTACTGCCATGGGGTGGTCAGGATGACAGTGAATGGTCCCTTTCAGCGAGGCTTCAAGTTTTTATTTGGTGGCAGTGTATCCAAACGAAGTTTCCAGATTGGTAAGGATGTGGTTCCATCTCTGTCTCCATCTCAGTGTAGGCAGTTCAGATCCCTGTGTGGGCTTTTTTGAAAGACAGACTCTAGTGCCTGCAGTGACTGGGAGTACAGACTGATCAGTTATTTTCACTAGGGCAACCACTTGTAGCCGTGGGCAGAGTGGAGGGGGTCTCTGAACATTATTTTAAATGGGGTAAACTTGTTTAAATAGGGTGTACATCATGCCCTAAAGAGGGTGAAGGGAAGGAGATCCACCCATCCACCACCAGTTTCCAGAATTAACCTTTTCAAGGTCTCTTTAAGAGTCAGGTTTATTCTCTTTACTTTCGGGAACTCTGGGGCTGGTAGGCACAGTGTAGTTTCCAATTAGTGCCCACGGCCTTGGCCAATGCCTGTGAGACTGAACTCACAGATGCAGGGCTGTTGTTTGACCCAATCGTGAGAGGCAACCCAAACCTAGGAATTATTTTTTCTAGTAGATTTTTTGGCTACTATTTCAGCCATCTCATGTTTGGGGGAAATAGTCTCTACCCAGCCTGAAAAGGTATCTATAAAAACTAACATATATTTGTGTCCAATGGGTTATGTTATTTTCCCTACAGAATATTAGATAAGATCATCTAAGTGACCTATTGTGTAATTTCTCTGACGTTTACCTCAAGTTGTCTAGTTTAGGTAAAAAAACATTTAAGGAAAACAAAATCTAGAACTTAATATTCACAAAGGTATGTTACTGAAACATAACTTTTCTGTCTAAAATAACCCTCATTTCAGAGATAAAACAGGTCCAGTTTTAACAAGCTTGGCCTAATTATTTACATAAGCTCAGCAAGAACAGTGAGTGATCATACAGATCTTTTAGAATCTGCTTTGCTGCAACTTTTTATAAGGAATCTCTAGGTTGAAATTGTAATAGTCTCTCCAGACCAGAAGCCAAGCCAAGTACTTGCCATCGGATATGCCTGCAATACCAATCAATTTGGGCTAATTCCTCTTTTTGAGGTCCCCAAAGGATCCTGAGGCTCCTGCACCTTCCAGAAAGTGACATTCTTTACTCACCTAGTGAGACTGCTGGGAACTCTGTAAGCAAGGTATAGGGCCAACAGTTTCAAGGGACTTTATGGCTCTAGGTTTTATAAAGTCAACCTTAGTTCCTTTAAGCTGTCTGGTCATATCTGAGTCTTTCTCAAATATGATATTCCAGTGTCCTGTTGGTGTCCTGTTACAAGGAGAACAGATTCTTATTGAACTTATGCAAATGACTGATTGCCATGGAAGAAAGTATACTTATTGAGACCTTTTGAGTTTTTGAGTGTTCAGATAGAGAGAAAAGTTGAATGTTTTGATTTGTTTACAAATGAATATTTTTACATCTCTGTAAGTTACAGATAACTTAAGAAAATGTTTCCCTAGTCTGGAAGAGTAAACATCAGTTCGTCTAGTCCCATGTTACTAATTCTGGTTTAATCTGAATGCAGGTTTTGCTTAATTCTGGAAATTTTTACCCATTTTAGTTCTAGGATTTTTAACATATCAAATGTCTGTATTTGTCCTAAAAGTCTTTTATATGAATCTCCTTTAAGGTAAAACTTATTTTACAAGAGAATTAAAACAATTATAAATGACAAAAATTCAGAATAGATATGGTTTTACAATTTAACTGGCAAGAAAATCAGGTTACTCTTGTGACACATAACATTTCAATAATTACAATATCAAATGATGACCATATCAAAGGTTAAAACTTTAGGAAATGCATAGAATTTTTATAATAGTTATAGTATTTACCCAAATGTAACCCAAGGTTTATCACTGGTTTAGCAGTACTTTCTGAGTAACTTAGCATAAGAAGGAAAAGCCTTATGAGTCAAAGAGATCTCATTTACAATTTAAATCTTGTTGACAGTTGCTAAAATTTAAGTTTTAAAGCACATGCTTAAATAGGATTATGGATAAAACAAAACATAGAAACTGGTTTCTCTGTGCAGGCAAAGAGAAAACCATTTATATTCTCTCTTTTTTTTTTTATTTGACACACAGAGAAAGATCACAAGTAGGCAGAGAGGCAGGCAGAGAGAGAGAGGGAAGCAGGCTCCCTGCTGAGCAGAGAGCCCAAAGCGGGACTCGATCCCAGGACCCTGAGATCATAACCTGAGCCGAAGGCAGAGGCTTAACCCACTGAGCAACCCAGGCGCCCTTATATTCTCTTTTTAACAGTAGATCAATTAATCTAAGAAAACTTTGTCTTTTTGAAAAGAGAGAAAGTAGATTTTTTTTTATACCAGTGTTTTTTAGTTTACATATTAGTCAACTTTTACTTGAATGGACACCAATATAGATTTGCCATGACACAGGGTTTTAGTCTTCCTTTCTTAAATACTATGCCTCATTTGAACAGAAACATTTTACAGGAAAAGATTTATTAGTCTTTTTTTCCTTCTTGTGAATGCATCCATCAAACTGACCTAATATGGTTAAATTTCCAAAGTATTTCATTGCTCTCTTTCAAACCTAAAAACCAAGTCAAATAAAGGTCACCTCCCCAAGCCTTCTATGACTTACTAAATACACTCAAGTTTAGTTTTTATTATTTCCTCTTATGTTCTGCGGCAACCAGACATTTTTATTTTAAGACAAAACTACTTACTTTCTTAGGCCCTCTAATTTTGTGTGTGTACAGTTTTTCTAAACTTACTATCAGTTATTAGTCAATGGCCTTTCCTCTAGTTTTCTAGACAACATTAAAACTTTTAATAAAAAACTTAACAGCGTTTTTCTTTTGGTAGTCTAGAATACATGGAGTCATTTCATGTGTATTTATTATTCTGATGTGCTACATTTTAAAATTCATTTTAATCTTAGTGCATCCTGACTAACCTAAAATTTCATTTTCAAGATTTCCCTTCACAAACCTTTTACAACTTTTTTTGCATCTAGGTTTTGTCCCAAGCCATTTTTTTTTCCAAACAATTATCTCATTTAGGAAAAAATTACCTTTTATCTTTAACAAAATGTATTTCCATCCCTTATTTTTTTAATAGATCTCCTATTTTTTTACATATAGGGTTGTTTTTCTTACTTTCATCAGTCCTAGTTACAGTTAGCAGAATTTTTTATTCTTAGAAACATTTTGGTCTCTAGTGATGGCTAAGTATTAACCATTTCTGAACAGTTACAACAGAATTCTGTAGATGGCAAATTCATGAATCAGTTAATCACAAAACATGTTTATCAACAGATTTAAATATTTTCAACTTTTTTTGCAGTAAGAAGTCAAAAGCACAAACCTGGTTCCAGTAATTTATGCTTTAGTATTTTATCCTATTTGGTTAAGACCTAGATATCCAACAAACTTAATTCCATTTGTCATCCAAGCAAACCATTAAAGTTTCAGGTTACCAAAGACTTGGAAAGCTACTTTAACAATTACCCATTAAAACTTTGAGACAGACCATTAATCACCAGTTTAGTTACTCCTTTGCCAATTTGCTATTTTAACAAATAACATGAGCTTATTTGACCTTCAGTAAACTTTGATTGAAATTTCACATTTACTGCTGTAACTTTAAAGACATGTCTATCTTATTTAAACCAACAAACTTAACTTAGTTTAAATGCTGATTTACATTTCACGTGGACCCACTCCACTTTTAATGTTTACCTGAGACATGGGTGGGAAGATCTGGAGTGGGGGGTGTTAGGTCCAGGGGTTGCTCTTTTTGTTCCTTGACAGTGAAGATAGAAGGAGCCGTGGTGCAGGAAGCACCGAGGATGGTCTAGCGGCCAGTTATGCAAGCCACACCCAAGCTGGTGCAGAAACAGAAGGGAGAGACAGAAGAACAAAGTGCTGCCAGAAGGCAGAGAAAGGATTCCCAGTATTAGAGAGTTTTCCTGGGCAAACCTTGTCACCTGATTGGGTGGCTTTACCTTGAAAATCCTTGAAATGCTGGAGAAAAAGACTTAGAGGTGTCATAGGTCCCTTACTCCCTGTATGCCCCATTTCTTCAAACAAAACAGACGACAAAGACAAGACACACAAAACCACAGACCCAGCAGCCCTTACCCAGAACCTGCCACTGGTGGGGATTTTCTTGGTCCCCTACAAACGAGCAACACAACAGACAACAAAAAGACAAGACAAAGACAACCACAGACCCAGTGGCCCTTACCCAGAATCTGCTACTGGTGGGGATTTTCTCGGTCCCCTACAAACATTCACCAGTGGGGATTTTCTGAGTCCCCTACAAACAAGTAACACAACAGACAACAAAAAGACAAGACAAAGACAACAATAGGCCCAGCGGCCCTTACCCAGAACCTGCCACTGGTGGGGATATTCTTGGTCCCCTACAAACATTCACCAGTGGGGATTTTCTTGGTCCCCTAGAAACAAGCAACAGAACAGACAACAAAAAGACAAGACAAAGACAATTGCAGACCCAGCGGCCAGTGGGGATTTTCTCAGTCCCCTGTAACAATCCACTGGTGGAGATTTTCTCAGTCCCCTGACCACCCAGGGAGACTTGAACCCCTGGGCGATCTACCAGAAGATGGCTGGGGCATCCCCCCATCCACCCCAGCCCTGGGGAGCATGGCTGCATCCAGCTTCTCCCCAGTGGACCATACCCTGGAGCTCCACAACCAGACAGACCGGATCTCACAATAAAATTTGGAGATCTTACCTCCGAAGGCTTTTCCCAGAAATTCTGATGCTAGCTCAGTTCTCGACACTTGAATCTGGACAAGCCCCCAAATGTTGGGTCCGTTATCAAAGGAATGAGACTGAGACAAAGTAAAAGTTATGCAAAACCTTATTCTATGCCAAGCATTAGAAGTCAGACTGACCAGCCAGGGCCGCCTCCTAAGAGAGCGAGGACTCCTTGATCTTACAGGCTGGCACAACCGCAGACATCTACATACGTGGTGTTGGCTGATTGGATGTCTCCTACCTGTGTGTTTTAGTAACAGTTACCCGGGACTGATACTAGTAACTGCTGAGGTGTTTATTAAACAACAAAATGGCCTTGTTTTAGGTATGTGTTTTAGCAACAGTTACCTGGAACTGATATCAGTAACTGCTGAGACATTTACTAAACAACAAAATGTTTACCTAGGCAACATGGAGTCGCTATGGCTAAGTAGGCCCAGGCAGGCCCTAGGGGTTTAACAGGTTTTAATGTGGAATTGGCCCCAACAAAAATTATGGGGAAATTAAAGGGAATGAAGAAAAGGGTTTTAGTAAGATCCAGGAAAAAAAATGTGGCTACTCTGTGCTCTGCAGTTCTTGGGTTATCCCTGGAAATTGGACATATTTAGAGTAGGAATCAAATCACAAAATATGATTTAGCCTAATATAAATGAAATTTAAAATAATAAAAATGGCTTATAATGAGTCAAATTAACCTGTACTTACCTCTCATTATTTTAGGATCCAGTGGGGATATTGTGCTGACACAGGCCTCACAGTCCCTGTCTAGCACCCCTAGAGAACTGGCCCACATCTCCTGTAGGGCCAGTGAGAGCCTCCTGCACGGAAACACCTATTTGTATTGGTAACTGCAGAAACCAGGGCAGTCCCCACAGCTCCTGATCTACGAGGTTTCCATCCATAAATCTGGGGTCCCAGACAGGTTCAGTGGCAGCGGATCAGGGAGAGATGTCACCCTGAGAATCAGCAAGGTGGAGGCTGACAATGTGGGAGTTTATTACTGCGAGCAAGGTACACATGTTCCTCCACAGTGGTTCAGGCCCAAACACAAACCTGTTTGGTGGTCCCACTGGGCACATGTGTTTCCTGAGCAGGTAGCCAGCACAGGAGAGGCTCTGAGCTGGTGTCAGAGGCAGGTTCTGGGGAACTCAAGGCAGTAATATGCAGGTGAGTGCTCTGGACCGAGTCCCGGCCCCTGGGCAGCAACATACTCAGCAGGGCACAACCAGCTCCAGAAGAGACATGATCACCTACCGGCTGAGCAGTGAGCTGCCAGGGACAACCACCCTGAACCTCACCCTGACCTTCCTGCCCTGTGTATGGCTCAGGGATGGTGACTCAGCCTTAGCATCAGAAACCTGAGCCATTTATTTGAAAACACAATTACATACATTTGCGGCTAAACATGTTTCCTATATTTTCATTAAGAGGTTATTTAGTATCGTTCAGAATTTATTATTTTTTATTTTCCCACTTTATGACATCTCCTTTCCCAGTTAAACTAACAGCTCTGTTACAATGTGGTCTGGATATCATTCTATACATTCTTTCCCCATAAGAAATACACACGAGAAAAATTAGTAAAATTGTTTGGTGGCCAAGCACCCAAATAGACTGTTGTTGTAAATTCATAGCAAATATAAGCTCCAAATTCTATAAAGAATAGGTGGCATATACATATATATATATTGAAATACTACTCAGCCAAGGAAATGACATCTTGTTATTTGCAACAACATGGATGGACCTAGAAAGTATAATGCTAAGCAAAACAAGTCAGACAAAGAAAGACAAATACCATATGTCTTCATTTTTATGTAGAATCTACAAACAAAACAAACAAATAAAAAACCACAAACACAAAATGACCCATGAATAAAGAGAACATTGACACGATACATTAACATTATGCAAATGTGCACTCATCTCATACCTCTCTATGTACAGAACAGACAATTTCAATAAGGATCATACATTTTCCTGTCCCCTTTAGTCTTCTTTCCTCTTCATCTCTCACGTGCATCAAATTTCCACAGAGAAAAAGCAAACACATAAATAAATAATCAAGCTACCTCACATTTAAGCAGTGGAAGGATATTTTAACTGATGAGAAAGCTATAGGACTTCATGAGACATCCTTAGGACAGAAGTTCCATCCCTCACAGAAGACACTTTGGGGTTAGGGATGCAAATTGCTAAACAAAATAAAGAGTTCATTACAGGGCACCTGGGTGGCTCAGAGGGTTAAGCCTCTGCCTTCAGCTCGGGTCGTGATCCCGGGATCCTGGGATCGAGTCCCACATCGGGCTCTCTGCTCAGCAGGGAGCCTGCATCCCTCTCTCTCTCTGCCTGCTTCTCTGCCTACTTGTGATTTCTGTCTGTCAAATAAATAAAATCTTAAAAAAAAAAAAGAGTTCATTACAATGGAGAGATTATGAGGTGGCCTGTGGCCAGAGGGAACCTCTGTCTCACTTCCCACGATTAGACTGGGGTGATTGGGAGTCCTGCCCAAGGCTTACAACTGATACAAGAATAACTGATACACTCAACTTAAGACATTGTTCCCATTTCTCCCCAGGACTCAGCAGAATCTCAGACACCTCTACAAAATGTATTTACATATACATTTATTGCAAGGAAAAACAAAGAAAAGAAATGATGATATTGGGAAGGAATTTAATTGCACATTGGAGATCAGGACTTTGAAGGATCAAGATCACTGAAGCTCAGAAATGACCTGCTTCACATGGTTGAGAAATAACTTATAAAGTCAGAAGATCAACACATTCATATGTATACGTGAGTTACCTGGCTCCAAAATTATTCCTGTGAGTTCATCCTCTAGAGGGTGATAATTTGCAGTTCTTTGGAAAAGGGAACCCATTTCAGTCACAGGTCCCAGGAAGCTGCTCAAAAGACCTCATGTTGGGGAAGCTCCCTTTGCTGGATGGCTTCAGCTCAGTTCTCAGGCAAGGATAAGCTCATCTTTTCTCAGAAAGGACCTCATTTGGGCTCAGTCAGGATACAGGTCTGTTGTCTATCAACTTGGCCAAAGCACTATGAGTTTGAGTGGTTTGGCTTGAGAAAATTTATAGATCACGTTCTGTTGGGGTCGATTCCACATTAAAACCTGTTAAACCCCTAAGGCC
Organism: Enhydra lutris kenyoni; assembly: GCF_002288905.1. Taxonomy (NCBI): domain Eukaryota; kingdom Metazoa; phylum Chordata; class Mammalia; order Carnivora; family Mustelidae; genus Enhydra; species Enhydra lutris. Next base: position 73,343 of record NW_019154229.1, on the reverse strand, counting down.
TGCCTGGGTCTACAGAGCCATAGTGACTCCATGTTGCCTAGGTAGACATTTTGTTGTTTAATAAATGCCTCAGCAGTTACTGATACCAGTTCCGGGTAACCGTTGTTAAAACACATACCTAAAACCAAGGCCATTTTGTTGTATCGGTTCCAAGTAACCGTTACTAAAACACACAGGTAGGAGACATCCAATCAGCCAAACCACATATGTAGAGGTCTGTGGTTGTGCCCTATGAAAACTAGCCTGTAAGACCAAGGAGGGTCGCTCTTTTCAGAGGCAGCTCTGGCCGGTCAGTCTGACTTCTAATGCTTGGCATAGAACAAAGCTTTACATAACTTTCACTTTGTCTCAGCCTCATTCCCCTGGCCAGTCAGTCTACTTCTACTGCTTGCCACAGAATAAGGCTTTGCATAACTTTCACTATGCCTCAGTCTCATTCTTTTGATGACAGACCCAACATATGGGGGCTCATTCGGGATCAAATCACGAGAACTGAGCCAGCATCAGAATTTCTGGGAAAAGGTTCCAGAGGTAAGATCTCCATATTCTGTGAGATCCGTTCTGTCTGTCGGGTTATGGAGCTCCAGGGTATGGCCCACCAGGGAGAAGCTGGACACCGCCATGCTCCCCAGGGCTGGAGTGGATGCAGGGACGTCCCATCCCTCTTCTAGTAGATCGCCAAGGGTTTCAGCCCCACTAAACGGTCAGGGGACTGAGAAAATCCCCACCAGTGGCAGCTTCTGTGTAAGGGCCGCTGGGTCTGTGGTTGTCTGTGTCTTGTCTTTTTGTTGTCTGTTGTGTTGTTTGTTGTGTTTGAAGAAATGGGGCAAACAGAGAGTAAGGGGACTCTGACTTTCATCTCTCCGTTCCTCCTAATAGATGTGGGACTTCTCCCTTGAAAATTTCTTGTGTTAATGGCTATAACTGGAGCCAACTGTGTTTAGTCTAAATCGAGACAGACTTTAAGGAATATTCCCAAGCAGCTGCCAAAACTCCCTTTGTTTCGGGGAAGTTCCTTGCCTTCTTTGGCCCGACCTGGACTGCCTAACCCCTCCCCCTTGCTGGCGGGGCCTTCTGGCACCACTTTGTTCTTCTGTCTCCTCCTTCTGTTTCTGCACCAGCTTCGGTGCGGCTTGTATAACTGGCTCTAGACCATCCTCGGTGCTTCCTGCACCACGGCTCCTTCTCTCTTCACTGACAAGAAACAAAAAGAGCACCCCCTGGACCTAACACCCCCCACTCCAGATCTTCCCACCCGTGTCTCAGGTAAACATTCAAAATGGAGTGGATCCAGGTGAAACGTAAATCAGTATTTAAACTAAGTTAAGTTTGTTGGTTTAATTAAGATAGACATGTCTTTAAAGTTATAGCAGTAAATGTGAAACTTCAATCAAAGTTTACTGAAGGTCAAATAAACTCATGTTATTTGTTAAAATCCATTAGCAAAGAAATAACTACACTGATGATTAATTGTCTGCCTCAAAGTTTTAATGGGTAATTGTTAAAGTAACTTTCAAAGTTTTTCATAACCTGAAACTTTATAGGTTTGCTTGGATGACAAATGGAATTAAGTTTGTTGGACATCTAGGTCTTAACCAAGTAGGATAAAATACCAAAGCATTAATTACTGGAACCAGTTTGTGCTTTTGACTTCTTACTGCAAAAAATTCAAATCTGTTGGTAAATATGATTTGTGCTTGACTGATTCATAAATTTGCCATCTACAGAATTCTGTTGTAACTGTTCACAATTGGTTAATACTTAGTCATCACTAGAGACTAAAGTATTTCTAAGAATAAACAATTCTGCTAACTATAAGTAAGACTGATGGAAGTAAGAAAAACAACCCTATATGTAAAAAGTAGGAGGTAAAAAAAAATAATAGAAATACATTTTGTTAAAGATAAAAGGTAATTTTTTCCTAAATGAAATTATTGTTTAGGAAAAAAAAATGGCTTGGGACAAAACCTAGATGCAAAAAAGTTGTATAAGGTTTGTGAAGAAAAATCTTCAAAAAAAGAAATTTTAGGTATAGTCAAGATGGACTAAGATTAAAATGAATTTTAAAATGTAGCACATCAGAATGATAAATACAAACGAAATGACTCCACGTATTCTAGACTACCAAAAGAAAAATGCCTTTAAGGTTTTTATTAAAAGTTTTAATGTTGTCTAAAAAAAAAAACCCAGAAGAAAGGCAGTTGACTGATAACTGATAGTAAATATAGAAAAACTGTACACACACACACACAAAAAGGGGGCCTAAGAGAGTAAGTAGTTTTGTCTTAAAATAAAAATGTCTGGTTGCACCAGAACTTGAAAGAAAATAATAAAAACTAAACTTGAGAGTCTTTAGTAAGTCATAGAAGGCTTGGGGAAAGTGTCCTTTATTTGCCTTGGTTTATAGGTTTAAAAGAGAACAATGAAAAATGGTAGAACAGAGATGTAAAAATATTCATTTGTAAACAAATCAAAGCATTCAACTTTTCTCTCTATCTGAACCCTCTAAAACCCAAAAGGTCTCAGCAAGTATTCTTTCTTCCATGGCAATCAGTCATTTGCATAAGTTCAATAACAGTCTGTTCTCCTTGTAACAGGACACCATTGGATACACTGGTTATTTTACCAAAGCTTTGACTGGAATATCATATTTGAGAAAGACTCAGATATGACCAGACAGCTTAAAGGAACTAAGGTTGACTTTATAAAACCTGGAGCCATAAACCCCTTGAAACTGTTGGCCTGATACCTTGCTTACAGAGTTCCCAGCAGCTTCACCAGGTGAGTAAAGAATGTCACTTCCTGGCAGGTGCAAAAAACTCAAGATACTTTGGGGACCTCAGAAAGAGGATTCACCCAAATTGACTGGTATTGCAGGCATATCTGATGGCAAGTAGTTGACTTGGCTTTGGCCTGTAGAGGCTATTAAAATTTCAACCTAGAGATTCCTTATAAAAAGTTCCAGCAAAGCAGATTCTAAAAGATCTATGTGATGACCTACTGTTCTTGCTGAGTTTATGTAAATAATTAGGCCAAGTTTGTTAAAACTGGACTTGTTTTTCAAATAAATTAGTCCTGACTTGGCTATCTCTGAAAAATGGGGGTTATTTTAGAAAAAAAAAATTATGTTTCAGTAACACAGCTTTGTGAATATTAAGTTCTAGATTTTGTTGTCTTTAAATGTTTGTTCACATAAACTAGACAACTTGAAGTAAAATTCAGAAAAGTTACACAATAACTCATTTAGACGATCTTGCCTAATATTCTGTAGGGATAATAACAGAACCCATGGGACACCTTTTCAGGCTGGGTAAAGACTTTTTCCGCCAAACATGAGATGGCAAAAATAGTAGCCAAAAAGCTACTAGAAAAAATAATTCCTAGGTTTGGGTTGCCTCTCACGATTGGGTCAAACAACAGCCCTGCATTTGTGAGTTCAGTCTCACAGGCATTGGCCAAGGCCGTGGGCATTAATTGGAAACTACACTGTGCCTACCAGCCCCAGAGTTCCAGACAAATAGAGAAAATGAACCAGACTCTTAAAGAAACCTTGACAAAGTTAATTCTGAAAACTGGTGATGGATGGGTGGATCTCCTTCCCTTCACCCTCCTTACAGCATGATGTACACCCTACTAAAACAAGGTTACCCCATTTAAAATAATGTTCAGAGACCCCCTCCACTCTGCCCACGGCTACAAGTGGTTGCCCTAGTGGAAATGACTAATCAGTCTGTACTCTAGTCACTGCAGGTGCTAAAGTCTGTCTTAAAAGGAGCCCACACAGGGATCCAAACTGCCTACACTGAGACGGAGACAGAGATGGAACCACATCCTTACCCACCTGGAAACTTGGTTTGGATATGCTGCCACCAAATAAAAACTTGAAGCCTCGCTGAAAGGGAACATTCACTGTCATCCTGACCACCCCTATGGCAGTAAAAGTAAAAGACATCAGGACCTGGATTCACACGTGTCACACCAAACTAGCTGAAAGCAAAAACACCCCCCAGAAACAGAAGCCACTGCCAATGGACCCCACCAACTGTGGACTAAAACTAAGACTCAAAAGGGTTTCATAATTTGGTCACCTTTAACCCTTTTCCTACTCAGCAACAGCCAGGAAACACCTCATCAGCACTAACTTCCTTAAGGCCTCCACCGGAGCCTGGTTTGCTTGAAGTTAAGGAAAAGTCAAAGAATTAACTAATCTCCAAAGAAAAGGGGGGAATGTTGGGGCTGATTCCACGTTAAAACCTGTTAAACCCCTAAGGCCTGCCTGTGTCTACTTAGCCATAGTGACTCCATGTTGCCTAGGTAGACATTTTGTTGTTTAATAAATGCCTCAGCAGTTACTGATACCAGTTCCGGGTAACCATTGCTAAAACACATACCTAAAACAAGGCCATTTTGTTGTATCGGTTCCAAGTAACCGTTACTAAAACTCACAGGTAGGAGACATCCAATCAGCCAAACCCACATACGTAGAGGTCTGCGGTTGTGCCCTATAAAAACTAGCCTGTAAGACCAAGGGGGGTCGCTCTCTTCGGAGGCGGCCCTGGCCGATCAGTCTGACTTCTAATGCTTGGCATAGAATAAAGCTTTACATAACTTTCGCTTTGTCTCAGCCTCATTCCCCTGGCCAGTCAGTCTAACTTCTAATGCTTGGCACAAAATCAGGCTTTGCATAACTTTCACTTTGTCTCAGTCTCGATACTTTGATAATGGACCCAACAGTTCTATAGAACGTATAACAGGATCACACTCGCCACCCACACACCCTGACCCAAGAATAATGGACTCACATAACCGAAGCAGCAAGAGAACCACCCAAGGGACACCAATCACACCCTGGTGTCCAGTTTTATAGATTCCAAAGAGACATCCCCTGGCACAGAGACAAAAGTGCAATAAAACCCACCTGTGTAAGTCCTTCCTCATTCAAGTGACAGTGGTCAAGATTAGAGACTCTAGAGTCCTTTTCCCCACCTGGACCTCATGGAGGTTCATTGTGCACTCCTTACAAATGTGCCAAAACCTGCTCACTGCGGGTCCATTTTACTGTCCAAGATACAACCTAGTTTGTAAACATGAAGGGCACAAACACTCCTGGTCAGAATTAGGAATGCTCTTCCTTTGGTCTACAGGGAGTACAGGAAAATGTCAAAACCTTTAGATGAAAAGGAAATCTTTATAAGATTTTGCATTTTCTAGATATTTTAGACAAGGCATTATGAGATATATAACCAAACAGAAAAGGAGACTTGTAACATTTTCATGTCATGTTTTGTAAGAAATATTTATATGTTTGAAATTCAGGCATTCTTAAGAATACTTTGTGGGGAAAAAAAACTTTCACCTGACACACAGAAAATAAATATGACAGATGAATAATTTCTGCCCATATATCCACACATTGAGGTTTCACATACCATAATGGGTAATGTGATTCTGTTTCTTTAAGTGTACTTGACACACAGCATTAGATAATGTAATTCTTACTTTAACATCTGTAATAATCATTTTTCAAACTCACCTTAAGATTTACAATACTGTCTTGTATTTTTCATTTGCTTTTGTCGTGCTTTTTTTCATTTTACTGACTTATATTTCTGAATTCACTCACTAGTAGGATTCGTTAGGAAGACTGGCATTTTCAAGAGTAAGGTTCAGGATTGCACTGGCTAGCACAGAAATCACCAAAAAAGGGCAAATAAAATGCTGGCTAGTCAACTATGGGACATGGGCTCTTCTACTTCTACTTCTTCCATGGTTTGTCTTCAATGCCCAAGTCTCCATCCTGAGATCAGGCTTTCCTTTCGATACCATTTTTACACAATAGCTCATTTAGATTTTACAAAAAACCTAACTCTTGAAGGATTTCCTAGAAGATATTCAGACTGAGCTTTATTGTGAATCAAGCCTGAAACTGTATGTATTCAGATATTTTTCAGTTCAGTATGACTTCAGATTTAAATTACGGATGATCTGGTAGAAGTAAAAACTGTATTCTTTAGTTTCTCTAGGATTTTGTTTGCAGAATGGTGACCTGAGTTCTGAGGTAATTTGAACTTGATACAATCCTCACAAATGATTCAATATGACATAACATCAAGCTGACCCATGAAGAACCATCAGTTTATATCCCTATTTTAGTGAAGATTCTCACATATGCCATACAGTGTGTGTGTCCCTAACTATCTGCCTACCTCTCTATGGCATGAAACATGAAAGGATACACCCAGGTTGTAACAAATGGTTATCACACTCACTGCCTGAAGCATAAAATTCTGTCTTCTCTCCTACTCTTTTCTGCTGGACTATGAGTTCTCCTCCTGTGAGAGATTCTTTTAATCCTCTCAAGTTCTTCTCACATTCATCTTCTAATAGAGTATAATTCACGAAGCCCCTGGGTGAGATTAATTCTTTATTAAATCATTACTAAATTGTCCAAGACCATTAACCTGGAAACAGCAGATTCCAGAGACTCCTGATCTATCTCCAGTTCATCCTGAGATCTGGAGATCGCTGGAAAATCAGCTGGAGTGGGAGTGGGACCTGTTTCCTACTGGCCATTAATTGACAGGAATCCAGGCAAGATGGCCATTCACCTTCCAGAAACGGATTCTGGACACACATGTCTTTATCGTCAGGGTCTCTGGAGCTTTCTCAGAAGACAGGACTATGAGCACTGTGTCCTGCCACAGATCCCAATTGTCACAGGGAGATCCTGCTTCCCACCAAGGCAGAAAGGAATTTGTCTCTATTAGTATTCCTCCAAACACAGAAGACACTTTAAGTTACTGCTTCCCCAGGAGAGGGACCTGCACCCTGCCTTTGGCTCTTTCCTCTCTGCCACACCCACCACTGGATTTGCATATTGTATCCTGGGGAGGACCTTGCCTTGGAAGTCTGAGATAAAGGTCAGCTCTGAGCTTGTGTTTACTTTCTAGTACTCATCAGATCAGCTTCTCAAAATGAGGTTCCCTTCTCAGGTCCCGGGGCTGCTGATGCTCTGGGTCACAGGTAAGAGCAGAGTGGGGGAGGAGATGGGAGATTGCGGTGGGGAGGGTGAGCTATCTGGGTGCTGTTAGTCCCTATCTGTGCTCTGTCCAGGGGTGAGATTGCCCTCTAGCAAGAGGTATTTAATTTTGAGATCCGTGAAAACCATGAAGAAAGCTAGGAACAAAGAACAGTGCTTTAGTGAGATGCTGGGAAAAAAAAAAAAAAAAAAAAAAAAAACTGGCCACTCTGTGCCCTGACATTCTTGGGTTATCCATGGAATTCAGATATATTTAGAGTAGGATTCCAATCACTAAATATGATTTGGCCTAATATACATGAAATTTAAAATCATAATAATGGTTTATAATGTTTCTCCTCAGCCTGTACTTATCTCTCATTATTTTGGGATCCAATGGAGAGGTTGTGATGACACAAACCCCACTCTTGCTGCCCGTCACCCCCAGAGTGCCAACCTCCATCTCCTGCAGGGCCAGTCAGAGCCTTGTACACAGCAATGGAAACACCTATTTGAGTTGGTACCTGCAGAAGCCAGGCCGGTCCCCATAGCTCCTCATCTATGAGATTTCCAAATGTTTCACTGGAGTCCCAGAGGTTCAATGGCAGCATGTCAGGAATAGATTTCACCCTGAGAATCAGCAGGGTGGAGGCTGACGATGTGGGAGTTTATTACTGTCAGCAAGGTATACAGTATCCTCTCACAGTGGTTCAGGCCCGAACACAAATCTCTCTGTTTGGGGGGCATGTGTGTTCCCTGAGCAGGGAGACAGCACAGCAGAGGCTCTAAGGTGGTGTCAGAGGCAGGTGCTGGGGAAGTCAGGGCAGTAACGTGCAGCTGAGTGCTCTGGACCGAGTCCTGTCCTCTGGGCATCAACAGCCTCAGTGGGGCAAAATCAGCTCCAGAGGGACATGATCATCCTGAGGGCTGAGCGGTGAACTGCAATGGAGAGCCACCCTGAACCTCACCCTGACCCTCCTGGCTTGTGTGCATGGGTCAGGGACAATTACTCAGCCTGAACATCAGAAACCTGAGGCAAATTTGTGGCAACACAATTACATACATTTTTGACCTAACAAAGTTTGTAATATTTTCAGTAGGATAACATTAGATATCCTTCATAATTTATTATTGCTTATTTTCCCACTCTCTGAATTTCTTTTTCCCAGTTATACTAACTGTTCTACTATGTTCTCTAGGAAACATTCTGTACACACTAACCCCACAGGAAATATGGCTGAGAACAATTAGTAAACTTTTTTTCTTCAAGCTCCCAAACAAACTTGGAAACCCATAGCAGATATAAGCTCCTAATCCTGTAAAAATGATGTCCATATATACAATGAAATTTTACTCAGCCGTAAAAAGAATGAAATCTAGCCATATGGGACAACATGGATGGACCAGTAGGGTATTATGTGAGGTGAAGTAAGGTGAGAGAAAGGCAAACATCACATGATTTAATTTATATGTAGAATCTAAAACAGAAAGCAAAACAAAGATAAAACAAAAGCAGAAAGACCTGTAAATGCGGAGGCCAAACTGGTGGTTGTCTGAGGGGAAGGGAACAGGCAGGAGGGGTACAATGTGTGAAGGAGATTGGGAGGAATGGGCTTCCAGTTATGGAATGAGTAAGTCACAGGGATGAAGGTACAATGAAGGGAATATAGTCTATGATATTACAACAGTGTTGTGCAGAGAGAGACAACAGCTACACTTGCAATGAGCGTAGCATAGCATACCAATATATCAAAAAAGAATTATGATGGGGCGCCTGGGTGGCTCAGTGGGTTAAAGCCTCTGCCTTTGGCTCAAGTCATGATCCCTGGGTCCTGGGATCGAGCCCCGCATCGGGCTCTCTACTCAGCGGGGAGCCTGCTTCCTCCTCTCTCTCTCTGCCTGCCTCACTGACTACTTGTGATCTCTGTCTGTCAAATAAATAAATAAAATTTAAAAAAAAAAAGAAGTATGAGAATTCTTCAGGGAATTTAGGATCTCGGTTTTCAAAACTGCTACAGCAATGTAAACTAAGTAGCCACAGTCCTAGAAGTAAATGGTAAATTTAAATATTGTCGCATTTGATGAAGAGCATTATTTTATATGAAGCTTCATACTAAACAATCTAATAAGACAATTTTAAGATTAGTTGTAATTGAAGGAACAGAGATAGAATGTATCAAACAGGTGTTTTGAAGTGTATGATAATTATGGAGCTACTGTCAGTTTCATGTTTTATATCTACATATTGCAAGAAATGTCAGAAGAAACATTAAGATATTGTACATATTTGTATCTAACATTAAATCAGATTTACACAAAACTAATTTGTGTGAAGAGTTAAATCATTTTTTTTTAGAAGTGGTTCATCATGTCTAGACATATCAAAATTTATAGTTCAAAATAATTAATCAGAAGGCATCATAATGTCTCAGGCAATAAAATATTCCAAACTCAGGGTTTTATCTTCTTTTCCATCAGAAAAAACCTTTTCAAAATTAGAAATTTTGGAAAAATATCTGAGGACTTGTATTTGCCAAAAGACACTGTTATTTTCAATTATGTATGGAAATTGAGTTTGCTTAAAGTACAAATTTTGATGCCATAATAAATGAAATTGCAGAAAAGCAATCCAGAAAAATCTTATACTCAGTCAATATATTAAATTAATAAAATCTTACCATCTATTATACATATTTATTGTATTATTTAAAATTATAATACACAAATATTATTCTTGCAAGTTCATCTGTTTGGAAGTTTATCCTGAGCTTACTGTAATAATTGCAAGTTTATTGCCAGTATTACTTTGCCAGTTCTAACACACAAGTATTATTTCTGCAAATACTTATTTGTCTCTATTTGCTGTAGCCCTGTAGGTCTGAGAACTTGAGCCCTAATGGCCAACAGAGCCAGGTGGTCAAGGGCTGCCGGGGCACCAGACAAGTGCACAAGCTCTTTCCAGGGAGACACCAGGGACCTGGAGCTGGGCAGAGAGAGAATGCAGAGTGCAAACACAGGCTTCCCCGATTTCCAGGAAGGAATGCAGTCAGTCCGTAGATGTGTTCTGAATTGGAAGCCTAACTGTTAGGCAGGAGCCTTTAAGATCTGAAAATAGGCTTCTTTGAGGGTAAGACTGGGTGGTGGGTGGTTCCGTCTGCTCCCTCTTTCTTTCTTTACTATTGTCTTGGGGGGTCTTTGTGCACCACACCTCTGGCTTCCGTATCGAGGTGTTTGGGGGCCAGTTCCTCAGGTGGAAGTTTTGCAAGTTGGGACACTAGAAGTTGGGTCCAAACCCTTTGCTCTTCAGAGAGAAACTGGGAGTTACAAGATCCCTTCCAATGGTATACTGTTCTGTTGGAGGTGGACTTTATGGCAAGAATGTGCCCCAGCATTGTGCATGTGATCAATGTGGCTATGACCTCTTTAAGCCAATATGTAGGAGTCCCTCGGCTAGTTTCTGGATGTCTCACAGTGGGAGTTGTCCCATGTGTAGCTGTAGGTTCCATGTGTCCATAGGAGGAGGTGAATGCAGAAGCCTCCTGGAACACCGACCGTGAACCAGAACTTCTTTTTCTTTGGATTCCTATGGAAGATGTTTGGATCACAGATTTTAAGTGTTTCCTCATTTTTTGTTTTAGCCTCATTGACACACAGGGCTGTACTATTTCATCTACACAACATAGTGATTCAACAAGTTTATACATTATTCTATGGCCACATCTGTCACCATACAGTACTATTACAATATCACTGACTCGATTCCTTATGCTTTAAAAATATTAAATAAATAAATAAATAGATAGGTAAATAAATAAATATTTCTTCTTTCTGAACTTTTATTTTTCTGGATAGCTGGTTGTCCGACCTTGACTAACCCAATAATGGTGCAATGTAGGCTATCACTGTTTTCTCATGATTCCGTATTTTGTATTTCTACCACCACTTTTTTCTACCAAAAAGCTTTTTAATCCCGATGAAGTCCCAATAGTTCATTTTTTGCCGTTGTTTCCCTGGCCTTTGGAGACACATCTAGCAAGAAGTTGCTGTGGCCGAGGTCACAGAGGTTGCTTCCTGTGTTCTCCTCTACGATTTTGATGGGTTCCTGCCTCACATTGAAGTCATTCACCCATTTTTGAGTCTATTTTTGTGTACAGTCTAGAAAGTGGCCCAGTTTCATTCTTCTGCAAGAAGAGGTCCTATTTTCCCAACACCATTTGTTGAAGAGATTTTCTCTTTTTCCATTGGGTATTCTTTCTTGCTTTGTTGAAGATTACTTGATCATAGAGTTGAGGGGCATTTCTGTTTTCTCTATTCTGTTCCATGGGTATCTGTGTCTGTTTTTGTGCCAGTACCATACTGTCTTGATGATGACAGCTTTGTAATAGAACTTGAAGTCTGGAATTGTGATGCTGCCAGCCTTGCTTTTCTTTTACAGCATTCCTTGGGCTATTGGGGGTCTTTTCTGGTTCTATATAAAATTTATGATTATTTTTTCCAGAGGAAGATACAAATCAGCAGGGTGTGAGTGAGGAGGTCCTAGCTTATAAGTCTCTGTGGTCCTTCCATTTGTATAAGGAAGGTGGGAAGAGGAGAGGGAAGGTTCTCAGTGCTTTTGTGAGGTGTGTGTACATCTGGTCCAGGGCATTATTTATGGGTCTCTGTCCAAACAGGCTTAATTCAATCCCATTAGCAAAGAAAGCCTTATGGGGCAGTGCAGAAAGTAACTTTGTTATAAGAATGACCTAAGTGGGGGCTGGGCATATGGGTGGTTCAGTCAGTTAAGTGTTCACTTTCAGCTCAGGTCATGATCCCAGGGTCCTAGGATGAAGCCTCATGTCTGGCTCTATGCTCAGCGGGGAACCTGCTTCTCCCTCTGCCTGCTGCTCTGTTTACTAGTGCTCTATCTCTGACAGAAAAATAAATAAAAATCTTAAACAAACAAGCAAAAACAAAACAAAACAAAAAAGAGTAATGCTCTGGAGGAATGGCATCACACCTGCACCTTTCCCTTCACAACCTAGGCTGCCCCCAAAACTGAGACTACTGAGAACAGACTCATTCTCCAGAACCTGTTCCTCCTCTTCCCTCTGAAAGCCAAGCATCTTCGACAGTCAGCCAAGCCCAGACACCACAGAGGGCCACAGTGAGGTCTCACAGACTCAGAAGCAGAGCCCATGACATTCAGGGTATCCAAGGGAGCACAGCTGGGCCCAAGCTGGAGTTATTGCTGTTGTTTCTAACACTGTGGATGGGTGGCTGCCCTCTGCTGGCAGCAGTAATGGGCTGCACCTTTGGCCTACAGGCCACTGATGGTGCGACAGTTAAGAGTTCCCACCCACAGGTACCCACTGGACAGGGTGTCTGCCTAAGAGTCTCACCATATCCCTCGGCCACTACCCCCCAGCAATAAATAGATAGTTAAAATATTTTTTAAAATATGAGAGAATTACCTTTGTGAGAATGAGTATGCCTGGGAGAAATGGAGAAGAGAGAGAAGGGAGGTAGGAAAGGAGCTGGTGCAGAAATGAATGTCCAGGACACTGCCCAGGAAGGTTGGGAAACAGGGCCCATGGAAGGAAAATGCTAGAGGGACACTACCTTCCATGTGGGAGATTCTGAATAGGAGAGCTCAAAGGTTTCATTCTGGGAAGGTTCAGAGTGGTAGGGTGATGGAGGTTTAAGAAAAGAGAATGAGGAAATAAAAGGGAAATGTCCCAGAGTCCAAGAGGAGCAGGAAGGGAGAACTGAACTGGAGGGTGTAAAGTTCATGGCCCTTTGTCAGAGGCTAAAGACAGACCTTCCTGTTTCACTCCTTCCGGTGGGACCCTGGGAAACATGCAGCTTCCTGGGGCACAAAACCTCCTGGCACCATCCCTAAGACATCTTCACAGCATTTGTCTTCACTAACCTCCCATAAAAAGGGATGCAGGAGGGATGCCTGGGTGGCTCAGTTGGTTAAGTGGCTGCCTTCAGCTCAGGTCATGATCCCAGCATCCTGGGATGGAGTCCTGCATTGGGCTCCCTGCTCAGAAGGGAGCCTGCTTCTCCCTCTGCCTCCTTCTTCCCCTCTTGTGCACCCTCTCTGTCTGGCAAATTAATAAATAAAATCTTTTTTTTTAAAGGGGTGGGGAATGCAGGAAAAGCCAGCTCCCTTCATTTTATGCTGGGCCTTACAAATCCTGCAAGGAGTAAGTCAGGAGAAGTGACTTCTCAGACTTCCCACATGTTCAGGGCTGAGAGGGGAGGAAACAGCTGGCACAGCAAAGCCTCCCTGACCTGTGGCCCTGGGGAGCAGGTTTGTGTTCGAGGCTGAAGCACTGTGGGCAGAAACCTATCATACTACAGGCAGTAATACTTTCCCACATCTTCCACCTGGAGGTTGCTGATGGTGAGGGTGCAGTCTGTCCCAGACCCACTGCCGCTGAACCGGTCTGGGATGCCCGTGTCCCTGTTGGATGCACCATAGATGAGGCGCCTGGGAGCCTGCCCAGGTTTCTGCTGGTACCAGGCTACATAGTTGCTAACACTCTGACTGGCTCTGCAGTTCATGGTGACCCTTGACCTGGAGACACAGCCAGGGAGCCTGGAGACTGAGTCATTGTGATGTCCCCATGGGCACCTGCAATCAGAAAAATGGTGATACAGACACACTTTATCCCAGTCACACTGAAATATGTCATTGCAAACGTGCTTCCTAATGGTACCACAAGTCAGTACATCATTGGGTCTATTTTGGAAATAACCAGTGATTCTCATTATGTATCTTAAAAAGTTGTTTAAAATGACACTACTCCAGAGGGATTATGGCACTTTTCAGCTTCTCACCTGAGACCCACAGCAACAAGCAGAGGAGGACCTGCCTCTGTGATGCCATCTTGCTGCCCCTGCCTGCCCGACGCAGCTCAGCTCAGTAACAAAGGCCCCTTTTATATAGCCTGAGCCTCTGGCCTGGGCCTGCAGAGGCTTATGCAAAGCAGTCAGGGGGAACAGAAGCAAATCTCATAAGCAGTGGGTTGTGAAAGTACCCAGTGGAAATGTAAGGAGCCAAAAATAACTCCAAAATGGAGTTGTATGACAGGAACACACAAATGTCAATTTAGAAGCTCTGAGAACAACTTACAATTTCTAAAATGACAAACTGCTACAAGATCAAATGAAGAGCTTCCATTTTCTATTTAAAAATATCTTTAAATGGGTTCAGTTTCCAGAAATGGTGAGCTTGGCTCTTCATTTCAATAACCAAGGTAAATAACAAAACATGCTGGGAAACAAATAATGGGAGGCAGGGAGAGCAAAAGAATTGGAAGGCACAAAAAGAAAGTGGAGAACTTTGGGCCCAACTTTTTATAAAAACTCTGACTGGAAAAAGCAAGCTCTGAAGCCATTTTTCTCCTGCAGATGGGTAAGGATGCAGCAAACACCTGACCTCAGGTCCTGGGCTGTGCAAGATCCAGAGAGATGAGTGATGGAAGACAGGCCCAGAAATTCCTCACGCGGGGAGACATGTGGGACCATCACTGGACCTAGGAGAAGTCTGAATCTTCAATTTTAGTTATTCTATCTTTTCAACTCAGTATTTCTGTTGTGCTGAATTAACCAATGAATGAAATTTAGGTGCCTCAAGTAAATTCAGTTCCCTCCAGGGGTTTGAGAAGTCAGTGCAGTGTGGCTTGGGTATCATATAAACTTCCTGCACCTGTTCCTCATCCTGCTGTTCCTTCTTAAACAGAGGGAAGGGGGCAGGTGTGGGGTTCCCTTAAGACAATGAGCATGCAGTCCCGATGAGGAGGGCAGAGGCTGTGGAGGTTTTGGACGCACTGCAAGTCCAACCACAACACTTCTGCCATATTTCCTCTGAGTGGGGCAGATGCCTGAGGCTTCCTCTGTTAGGTGGCACCCTGGCTGTTCGATGGGTCTGCATGGCCAATGCACCGCTTCGTGACATGAGCCATTTCCTAAATCCAGGCAGAGCCTGTATCAAGTAGACCCTGCCTTGGGATCCACACCTCACCCTCACAAAGGGTCAATTCTCCCATCACTCCGCTCCTGAATTTGCTCTAGATGATGGTTAACTTTTTGTGTCCATGGAAGTAGGCTCGGGCGCCTAGTGGGATGGTCAATGACAGTTTATATGTTGATGCCAAGGTATTTTTTAGTGTGATTAACATTTACATCAGGAGCCCTTATCTCCCATGCTCACAAAAGATTCACCACAGCCCTATTTTGGCTCAAAAAGGAAAGAAAACTTTATTATTATTATAGAAAAACTAATAGAAACAGAAGAGGAAAGGAATATGCACGTACAGGAAGGGAATAGTAGGCGAGAAATGAGAATAAGGCCACTTCACCTCCTATCGGGTACTTACAACACCCCACGTCACCAGCTGGAGAAACCCCGTGGAGACAACCAGGTTGGAGTCCCGACTGAGAGGCCTGGGCAGAGTGTTCTCCCCTCAGGGGACACTTCCAGTGGAATCCCCACAAGGGCCATATTTATAGGGCAAATAACAGGGTTTGAAATGAAACATTTGTTCACCTACATGCAGTTTGGAACAGGCTGCATTTCACATTTTCATGAGTCTATATTTTCAAGTAGCCCAAGCTATGTGCATCTGCCTCCCCTCCTGGATCCCATTCTGGGGGGCCAGCCCTGCCCGGAGCAAGAGGAGACAAGGTTGTAGCTCTTGGCATCCAGAACAGAAAGGCTGTATCTGGAGGCTGAAATCCCTGATGAATATAGATGCAAAAATCCTCCACCAAATATTAGCAAACCAAATTCAACAATACATTAAAAGGATCATATGCCATGATCAAGTAGGATTTATTCTTGAGATACAAGGATCATTCAATATCTATAAATCAATCAGCATTAATGTCACATTGACAAACTTAAGGGTAAAAATCATAGGATTGTCTCAACAGATGCAGAAAAAGTATTTGATAAAATTCAGTATCTATTTATCAAAAATAAATAAATAAATAAACCCAAGAAATATCAAAGATTATAAAGGATATGGAGAAAGAGGATATGGAGTGGATAATTTCTTGCCTCTGATCTTTTCTCCTTTATCCTTACACTCTCTTCCTTCCAGACCTTTCCTAGCCAGCCACCCCATAGACCATCTGTGTCCTTACTTCAGGTCACTTCCCCAGCCACATTCAGTCAATGACCATTTGTGCTCTTCGAGCGTCTACTAAAAAAAGCATCTTATTTCATTACAGAATGGTATGGGAGCTGTTCAGTTTAACTTTCATCAACATATGATTTGAACCATGGCTGATCCTGGAGTCCTTTCTCTCTATTTCCTGGTGGGGAGGCCCTGTGTTTTTAATGAGTTGTGGTAAGAAACAAAGACAGGAGAGCTATTACAATGCAGTAAGAAGTTTTTATTATATGCATAGTCCCCTGGGAACAGAACACACAGCATGCCCCATGGCAACACAGGCAGTACCGAGGTGAGATGCACAGGCAGAGAGAAGTACTGCTGGCCTGTATTTTTTACTGTGTATTTCATGAGAAGCAATGGAGAAGCAAAGCCAACAAGCTACTTAGATATAAGATTGGAGAGTTTGAAAATTTCAGCAGGCTGCAGACTATAGGTGTGCCCCTTGTCCTCTGGTACCCAGGGGATTTGGGTAGAGGGAAATGTCACAGATTGCACCTCTCATTGAATGGAAAAGAGTAGGATTTGGACTCAGGATTGTGTGGCTTGCATATCAAACGTATGCCCTTGTGCAAGTCTTTTACCGCCTCTGGGAATTAGATAATTTTATGAGAAGAGGTCCCTTCTTGGCTGGGGCAGCAAGAATGCAGAAATAAGAAAATGGATTAAGGGGGTGCCTGGGTAGCTCAGTGGGTTAAAGCCTCTGCCTTCGGCTCAGGTCATGATCCCTGGGTCCTGGGATCAAGCCCCGCATCGGGCTCTCTGCTCAGAGGAGAGCCTGCTTCCTCCTCTTTCTCTCTCTCTCTCTCTCTCTGCCTGCCTGTCTGCCTACCTGTGACCTCTGTCAAATAAATAAATAAAATCTTTAAAAGAAAAAAAAGAAAGAAAATAGATTAAATATAAAGCCTCATGAGGCTGAAAATAAGCTCATGCAGGGGTGTTTGGGCAAGAGTGGTGAGTATGTGGTGATCTGAAACTCTTGTCCCATAAATTGTGTGCCTGCTGAATCTGCTTGGGTTCAAGAATAAAGAAAATACTATCTCCTTTCTGAGATTGTCTGCTGCTGGGCTCCACCCAATCTGGTGTGTCTGACATTTCTGGTTTAGGACAAACAGCTCTGTCACACAGTTAATTGATGTTCCATGGACAGGTCTACTAGGGCCTGTGCTATGCTGGGAACTACTCATTGGACAGTGAATAGGGCGTTTGTGAGAAGGGCCAAGTCTTGATGAAGAACCGAGAAGTCTGTGCTATCTACGAGTCTTCATCTGGGCTTGCCAGAGTATCCACAACGTCCTTCCTGGACACAGATGCATGTACCACCAAATGATAAGAGAGGTCATAGGGCCCACATGATAGGGCCACTTATATCAAGACCTAAGCCTGATACAGAGTCCCTCCTGACTCTGAGTCCACTCTACACTGGTGACTTCAAAATTAGCTGATAAACAGAATGGTGTAGCTTATCCAAGTGTGGAATGTGTTGTCTCAACACTCAACACTTGACACTCAACAAGATACTGTGCTTCAACCTCAGTAGTTGGAGGTACAAGATACAAGCACTTGTCCTTTACCTTGGAGAATATGTGCCTGCGTTCCTCAGATATCTGGACCCTGACATAGCCACCAGGTGGGGGGCCACATGAATTTTTGTACGGTTTGCATCCTACTGTTGGAGCACATGTATTTTTGCAAGTTAGCGAAGTCCTCACCATTTCTTGCTCATCGTGTGCAATTAACAGGATGCAATTGATAGAGTATGGCCTGGCGGGATGCTCTGGGGGATGTTTATACAACAAACGCACCGTAGCAGGGAGCAGGGAGTCAATGGAACCCTGGGCCAAGATTGAGGATGTGACCTGCTCTTCACTGCTGTGAAAGCGAAGTCAACAGAGGACTGCTTTACATTATATGCCATGCCCCCTGCTCCTTGGGGAGCAGCATGGCCCAGCTGCTTGGGGCCCACCAACTTGGCCCAGCATGGGGTAAGTACTTTCAAAACCTCCACATAGCCAGAAGAGGGAGATAACATACCCAGAGGAGAATGGGGCCCTGTGGGGGGATTCTTTTGACAAACTTAATTTTTGAGTACTTAAGCAATAGGAATGCCCCATAATTTGTGTATCTACTTCCTTTTAGATTTGAAGTGTTTCTGCCTCTCAGAGTCTTATACCAGAGTCTCTGGGTGTGTGGCATGAACACACTGGACCCATTGAAAGCAGCAAGATGATGACTCCATCACAGTTCTTGGCCTTCTGCTCCTCTGGGTTCCAGATGAGAATATTTGAACAAGACAGCTTAAAGTGGGGGTATGATTTTCCATCCTGATTTTCTTTCTTCATTGGGAATCTTTCCACAGATGAATTTGGCTTATTTTAAAAATAAGTAGTATTCTCTGTCCTACCTAACTAGATACTGGTGACTTCCATGTACATATCCTGAGACTCTGCTGATGTTTCCTGTGTGGTTTCAGCCTCCCATGGAGAGATTGTGCTGAGCCAGTCTCCTGCTGTCCTGTCCATGGCTCCAAAAGAAGGAGTCACCATCACCTGCCAGGCCAGTCAGAACATTAACAAGTGGCTAGCCTGGTATCAACAGGAGCCAGGGAGAGCTCCTAAGCTCCTGATCTATGAAGCATCCAAGCTGGAAACTGGGGTCCCATCATGGTTCAGGGGCAGTGGGTCAGACAGACTTCACTTTACCATCAGCAGCCTGGAGCCTGAAGATACTGGGACCTACTACTGACTGAAGTCTAACAGCTACCCACCCACAGTGTTACAGGTCAGAGCATAAACCACCAGAGATGCAGATGTGAGGGGCTGCTCAGACAGTTTCTCAGGACAGTCACAATTTGGAAGTCATGGGGGCTTTGGGAGAAGGGCAAGGAGGCTCCTTGGCCCCCTGACTGACTCCCATTCCACCAGATCATTACAACTGAGGAGTGTGGGTGATGGCATCCTCTGGGGTTTACACAGCAAAAGAGAAGCCACTCTAGGTATTCCAAGCAGGGATTGCTTCCTAAAAGGAAGTAATGTTTAAACATCACTCTTTCAAAGCACTGGGGATATAATAAGGGAAGCAAACACTAGAAACAGTGACTCCTTGATGATCCCACATAAGTCAGAGAATTTATACCATTGGAGATCCAGGCTGCCTAACCACGTGGTCCTCAGGCCTATCTAGGATGGCCAGGGATGGAGGGGCTGATGCTCTAGCCACTGCAGCCCCTCCCCAGGTGATTCTCTGTCCCTCACTTACCACTTACCTTCCTGCAGGTGCTGATGGAAGGCACTGAATCCTCCTCATCTAACCTCAGTTCTAGGGTAAGGTGCCTCCTGAGCAACTCCATAGGGCACCACAGAGGAAAGAAGGCTCTGTGAAATGTGCTTCCAGAAGTGATGGTGGTGACGGGGATTTGACAGAAGACAGCCTGGGATGGTCACTATTTTTACATCTCTCAGAAGTTGGCCAGTTAGGGGAATGCCCCAGAACATGTTTGAATATGCTTCTAGCTACCATCATTAGGTCAAAACAAGGAGATTTTGTTAAGTGACTGAGGGAACAGAAGAATGAGGTACTTGTGTCATGTATATAGAAATAACTAGACAATGAAGGACTTTCGTGATTTAAAAAAAAAAAAACTAAATGTGGAAGAAACATTTTTTTCTTACTATAAAAATATCTTGTTTCTTAAAATCCTCTATAAGCCAGGGCATCATCAACAACCCTGAAAGCTTGTGGCAAATGTGAAATAGCTGTCTCCACCTGATACCTACTCACAAGGCTCTCCATTTTAACAAGATAGCAGGAGCTGTGTAAGGTTTAGATGCTCTGTTGTAGAGCACTATTACTTTCCCTAAAGTAGCCTTTCTTTAATTTTCTATTTTCACTTAACACATTTCAATTGAAAGCCATCTGTTGAATTAAAGCCACAGGTCAAAAACGCCTCCAATTTTACATTCTAATTCATACAAAATAGAATTACAAAATTCTTTTTAGACTGTAAATATGGAAAAATATAATTATTCAGAAATAACATGATCATGTATCTTAAACATTAAATAGAATAATGATTTGTAGAAATTTAAAGAATTATGAAGACCACAGTAAGAATAAAACAAAATTATATGTAATTCTGTCAGAATAACTGGACTTAGATTTGCTTGTTTTGTGGTTTCTCTGTGCTCCCACAGCTTGCCATGAGAATGATGTGCCATGGGGAGTCACCACACTCTGTCTTGGCCCCAGATCAACCACAATCCGTAGACTGGAGAACCATTCAATTCCCTGCAGAAGAACCACACAGCTGAGCCCTGCGTGCATTATCCAAATTATTGTCAACCTGAACATCCATGAATATAGAAACAAATGCTTAGTATGACAAGCCACTGAGTTTTTGACTGGTTTGTTAAAATAGTGTGTAAAATCTGACTAATACAGATTTTACATATCTTCCCATAGAAATTGACAGGTTTTATTAAACACGATGGCATAAAAAAAAGGAATACTTGGGAATCCATTTATAAGAAGATACAAAACAAAGAAATGTTTAAAAAAATATTTGAATTAAAAGTGTAAAATTCACCCCATTGTAGAAACATCTAAGATTACTTTGATTAATGATGAAAAATTCTTTAGATCATTCAGAATTAAGTGTGATTAAATCTAAAGTACCTAAATAAAATTGTATATGTCAATATGCATATATATATGCATATATGTATAATATATGTACATGTAGGTACATTTTTGATGTGTTTATACAATTATCTTATACATTAAATGGATTAATATGAGTCCAGTAACTCCCCATAAATAACTAACTGGTGTCCAGGACCAGATATAGTACCTACCTGGCTTGAGGAATTTTCCTTAAAATCTTTGTTTCTAAATCATATACCAATTGGTATACTTATCTGAATATACGTTTTCTCACTCAGTGGAGGTCCCAATGGTTTAAATGGAGTTATTTCTTCCTACAAACCATTATAGACCATGAAAGCCCTATTATCTCTACATCCACATTCATGTGATGAATTCCAGGTATGAGATATTATCCAATCTTTTTGTTTTCATTTTAAGGTGAAATCTATTAATACTTTCATAACATAGGTCAGAGCTCTTGTAATTTATAGAGAAAATAACAACTAAATGAAACTACCAACATTAAACAATAAAAAGACTGACTGAAAAATGAATTCATGGTGTTGGGTCTGTTATCAAAGGAACGAGACTGAGACAAAGTGAAAGTTATGCAAAGCCTTATTCTATGCCAAGCACTGGAAGTTAGACTGACTGGCCAGGGGAAAGAGGCTGAGACAAAGTGAAAGTTATGTAAAACTTTATTCTATGCCAAGCATTAGAAGTTGGACTGACCAGCCAGGACTGCCTCCGAAGAGAGCGACCCCCCCTTGGTCTTACAGTCTAGTTTTTTTTTGTTTGTTTTTTGTTTTTTTAAAGATTTTATTTATTTATTTGACAGACAGAGATCACAAGTAGGCAGAGAGGCAGGCAGAGAGAGAGGAAGGGAAGCAGGCTCCCTGCTGAGCAGAGAGCCCGATGCAGGACTCGATCCCAGGACCCTGGGATCATGACCTGAGCTGAAGGCAGCGGCTTAACCCACTGAGCCACCCAGGCACCCGACAGGCTAGTTTTATAGGGCACAACTGCAGACCTCTACATATGTGGGTTTGGCTGATTGGATGTCTCCTACCTGTGTGTTTTAGTAACGGTTACCCGGAACTGATACAACAAAATGGCCTTGTTTTAGGTATGTGTTTTAGCAGCAGTTACCTGGAACTGATATCAGTAACTGCTGAGGCATTTATTAAACAACAAAATGTCTACCTAGGCAACATGGAGTCACTATGGCTAAGTAGACACAGGCAGGCCCTAGGGCTTTAACAGGTTTTAACATGAAATCGGCCCCAACATTCCCCCCTTTTCTTTGGAGATTAGTCAATTCTTTGACTTTTTCTGAACTGCAAGCAAACCAGGCTCCAGTGGGTGCCTTAAGGAAGTTGTTTCCTGCCTGCTGCTGAGTAGGATCAGGGTTAAAAGTGACCAAGTTATGAAACTCTTTTGAGTCTTAGTTTTAGTCCACAGTTGGTGGGGTCCACCAGCAGTGGTTCCCATTTCTGGGGGGTGTTCTTGCTTTCAGCTCATTTGGTATGACACGTGTGAATCCAGATCCTAATGTCTTTTACTTTTACTGCCATGGGGTGGTCAGGATGACAGTGAATGTTCCCTTTCAGCGAGGCTTCAAGTTTTTATTTGGTGGCAGCGTATCCAAACCAAGTTTCCAGATTGGTAAGGATGTGGTTCCATCTCTGTCTCTGTCTCAGTGTAGGCAGTTTGGATCCCTGTGTGGGCTCCTTTTAAGACAGACTTTAGCACCTGCAGTGACTAGAGTACAGACTGATTAGTCATTTCCACTAGGGCAACCACTTGTAGCCGTGGGCAGAGTGGAGGGGGTCTCTGAACATTATTTTAAATGGGGTAACCTTGTTTAAGTAGGGTGTACATCATGCCGTAAGGAGGGTGAAGGGAAGGAGATCCACCCATCCACCGCCAGTTTCCAGAATTAACTTTGTCAAGGTTTCTTTAAGAGTCCGGTTCATTTTCTCTACTTGTCTAGAATTCTGGGGCCAGTAGGCACAGTGTAGTTTTTAATTTAATTTTAATGCCTGTGAGACTGAACTTACAAATGCAGGGCTGTTGTTTGACCTGATCATGAGAGGCAACCCAAACCTAGGAATTATTTTTTCTAGTAGTTTTTTTGTTTTTTGTTTTTTTGTTTTTTGTTTTTTGTGGTTTTTTTTTTTTTTTTTGCTACTATTTCTGTCATCTCATGCTTGGCGGAAAAGTTTCTATCCAGCCTGAAAAGGTATCTATAAAAACTAACATATATTTGTGTCCAATGGGTTTTGTTATTATCCCTACAGAATATTAGGTAAGATCATCTAAAGAGCTATTGTGTAACTTCTCTGAAGTTTCCCTCAAGTTGTCTAGCTTAGGTAAACAAACATTTAAAGGAAACAAAATCTAGAACTTAATATTCACAAAGATGTGTTACTGAAACATGATTTTTCTTTCTAAAATAACCCTCATTTTCAGAGATAGCCAAATCAGAACTAACTTATTTGAAAAACAAGTCCAGTTTTAACAAATGTGGCCTAATTATTTACATAAGCTCAGCAAGAACAGTGAGTAATTATATAGATCTTTTAGAATCTGCTTTGCTGGAACTTCTTATAAGGAATCTTCTAGGTTGAACTTTTAGTAGCCTCTCCGGGCCAGAAGCCAAGCCAAGTACTTGCCATCAGACATGCCTGCAATACCAGTCAATTTGGGCGAATTCCTCTTTCTGAGGTTCCCAAAGTATCCTACCAGGAAGTGACATTCTTTACTCACCTGGTGAGGCTGCTGGGAACTCTGTAAGCAAGGTATCAGGCCAACAGTTTCAAGGGGCTTTATGGCTCTAGGTTTTATAAAATCAACCTTAGTTCCTTTAAGCTATCTGGTCATATCTGAGTCTTTCTCAAATATGATATTCCAGTCAAAGCCTTGGTAAAATAACCAGCATTTCCAATGGTGTCCTGTTACAAGGAGAACAGATTCTTATTGAACTTATGCAAATGAATGATTGCCATGGAAGAAAGAATACTTACTGAGACCCTTTGAGTTTTAGAATGTTCAGATAGAGAGAAAAGTTGAATGCTTTGATTTATTTACAAATGAATATTTTTACATCTCTGTAAGTTACAGATAACTTAAGAAAAAGTTTCCCTAGTCTGGAAGAGCAAACATAAGAGAACCAGCAATATTTAAAATAACAGATACAATATTATAATCTTTTAGTTTATTTAGTCCTATGTTACTAATTCTGGTTCAGTTTGAATGCAGGTTTTACTTAGTTCTGGAAATTTTTACCCATTTTAGTTCTAGGATTTTTAACATATCAAATATCTGTATTTGTCCTGAAAGTCTTTTATATGAATCTCCTTTAAGGTAAAACCTATTTTACAAGAGAATTAAAACAATTATAAATGACAAAAATTCAGAATAGATATGGTTTTACAATTTAACTGGCAAGAAAATCAGGTTACTTCTGTGACACATAACATTTCAATAATTACAATATCAAGTGATGACCTTATCAAAAGGTTAAAACTTTAGGAAATGCATAGAATTTCTATAATAGTTATAGTATTTACCCAAATGTAACCCAAGATTTATCATTGGTTTAGCAGTACTTTCTGAGTAACTTAGTATACCAAGGAAAAGCCTTATAAGTCAGAGATCTAATTTACAATTTAAATCTTTTTGACAATTTCTAAAATTTAAGTTTTAAAGCACATGCTTAAATAGGATTATGGGTAAAACAAAACATAGAAACTGGTTTCTCTGGGCAGGCAAAGAGAAAACCATTTATATTTTCTTCTTAACAGCAGATCAATTAATCTAAGAAAACTTTGTCTTTTTGAACAGAGAGAAAGCAGATTTTTTTTTTATACCAGTGATTTTTTGGTTTACATAATAGTCAACATTTACTTGAGTGGATCACCAATATAGATTTGCCATGACACAGGGCTTTAGTCTTTCTTTTTTAAATACTATGTCTCATTTGAACAGAAACATTTTACAGGAAAAGATTTATTAGTCTTTTTCTTTCTTGTGAATACATCCATCAAAACTGAACTAACATGGTTAAATTTCCAACATATTTCATTGTTCTCTTTCAAACCTATAAACCAAGGCAAATAAAGGACACTTTCCCTAAGCCTTCTATGACTCACTAAATACTCCCAAGTTTAGTTTTTATTATTTTCTTTCAAGTTCTGGTGCAACCAGATATTTTTAAGACAAAACTACTTACTCTCTTAGGCCCTCCTTTTTCTGTGTGTAGTTTTTCTAAACTTACTATCATTATCAGTCAACTGCCTTTCCTCTGGTTTTTTAGACAACATTAAAACTTTTAATAAAAACCTTAAAGGCATTTTTCTTTTGGTAGTCTAGAATACATGGAGTCATTTCATTTGTATTTATCATTCTGATGTGCTACATTTTAAAATTCATTTTAATCTTAGTCCATCCTGACTATACCTAAAATTTCTTTTTTTGAAGATTTTTCTTCACAAACCTTATACAACTTTTTTGCATCTAGGTTTTGTCCCAAGCCATTTTTTTTTCCAAACAATAATTTCATTTATGAAAAAATTACCTTTTATCTTTAACAAAATGTATTTCTATTTCTTTTTTTTTTACCTCCTACTTTTTACATATAGGGTTGTTTTTCTTACTTCCATCAGTCTTACTTATAGTTAGCAGAATTGTTTATTCATAGAAATACTTCAGTCTCTAGTGATGACTAAGTATTAACCAATTGTGAACAGTTACAACAGAATTCCGTAGATGGCAAATTTATGAATCAGTCAAGCACAAATCATGTTTACCAACAGATTTAAATTTTTTGTAGTAAGAAGTCAAAGCACAAACCTGGTTCCAGTAATTAATGCTTTGGTATTTTATCCTACTTGGTTAAGACCTAGATGTCCAACAAACTTAATTCCATTTGTTATCCAAGCAAACCTATAAAGTTTCAGGTTACAAAAGACTTTAAAAGTTACTTTAACAATTACCCATTAAAACTTTGAGACAGACAATTAATCATCAGTTTAGTTATTTCTTTGCTAATTTGCTATTTTAACAAATAACATGAGCTTATTTGACCTTCAGTAAACTTTGATTGAAATTTCACATTTACTGCTGTAACTTTAAAGACATGTCTATCTTAATTAAACCAACAAACTTAACTTAGTTTAAATACTGATTTATGTTTCACCTGGACCCACTCCATTTTGAATGTTTACCTGAGACAAGGGTGGGAAGATCAGGAGTGGGGGGTGTTAGGTCCAGGGGGTGCTCTTTTTGTTCCTTGTCAGTGAAGAGGGAAGGAGCCGTGGTGCAGGAAGCACTGAGGATGGTCTAGTGGCCAGTTATGCAAGCCGCACCCAAGCTGGTGCAGAAACAGAAAGAGGAGACAGAAGAACAAAGTGCTGCCAGAAGGCCCAGCCAGCAAGGGGGAGGGGCTAGGCAGTCCAGGTCAGGCCAAAGAAGGCAAGGAACTTCCCTGAAACAAAGGGAGTTTTGGCAGCTGCTTGGGAATATTCCTTAAAGTCTGTCTCGATTTAGACTAAACACAGTTGGCTCCAGTTATAGCCATTAACACAAGAAATTTTCAAGGGAGAAGTCCCACATCTATTAGGAGGAACGGAGAGATGAAAGTCAGAGTCCCCTTACTCTCTGTTTGCCCCATTTCTTCAAACACAACAAACAACACAACAGACAACAAAAAGACAAGACAAAGACAACCATAGACCCAGCGGCTCTTACCCAGAACCTGCCGCTGGTGGAGAAATTCTCAGTCCCTTGACTGTCTAGGGGGGCTCGAATCCTTGGCAATCTACCTCACCAAGAGCCTGCCGCTGGTGGGGGATCCCAGGCCTCCTACAGACGCTCACCGGGACGAGCCACAGATGCTCACCAGGATGAGTCACAGAACAGAACCAGACCCAGCGGCCCTCACCCACTGGTGGTGGTTTTCCTGGCCCCCTACAGACAGGGGTTACCAGGTCTCCATACAGACCCAGATGAAAGCCTGGGGGGCTCTAACCTCTAGACAATCTACCAGAAGAGGGATGGGGCATCCTCACATCCACTCCAGCCCTGGGGAGCATGGCTGCATCCAGCTTCTCCCTGGTGGGCCATACCCTGGAGCTCCACAACCAGACAGACTGGATCTCACAGAATATGGAGAACTTACCTCCAGAGGCCTTTCCCAAAAATTCTGATGCTGGCTCAGTTCTTGTCGTTTGATCATGGACGAGCCCCCATATGCTGGGTCCGTTATCAAAGGAACGAGACTGAGACAAACTGAAAGTTTTGCAAAGCCTTATTCTATGCCAAGCATTGGAAGTTAGACTGACTCACCAGGGGAAAGAGGCTGAGA
Source organism: Enhydra lutris kenyoni (assembly GCF_002288905.1). Classification (NCBI taxonomy): domain Eukaryota; kingdom Metazoa; phylum Chordata; class Mammalia; order Carnivora; family Mustelidae; genus Enhydra; species Enhydra lutris. The sequence goes on along the minus strand of NW_019154229.1, from coordinate 46,150 downwards.
CAAAGTGAAAGTTATGTAAAGCTTTATTCTATGCCAACCATTAGAAGTCAGACTGACCGGCCAGGGCCTCCTCCGAAGAGAGCGACCCCCTTTTGGTCTTACAGGCTAGTTTTATAGGGCACAACCACAGACCTCTACATATGTGAGTTTGGCTGATTGGATGTCTCCTACCTGTGTGTTTTAGTAACAGTTACCCAGAACTGATACAACAAAATGGCCTTGTTTTAGGTATATGTTTTAGCAACAGTTACCTGGACCTGATATCATTAACTGCTAAGGCATTTATTAAACAACAAAATGGCCTTGTTTTCGGTATTTTTTTTTTTTAAGCAACAGTTACCCAGAACAGGTATCAGTAACAGCTGAGGCATTTATTAAATAACAAAATGGCTACCTAGTCAACATGGAGTCACTATGGCTAAGTAGGCCCAGGCAGGCCCTAGGGGGTTAACAGGTTTTAACATGGAATCGGCCCCAACAATGGGTAATATCACTTGTCCTCAAGTGGGGCATAAGGCACAGAACTCAGCCTTCTGGGAGGAAGCATATCAGAATCATGGGGAGGGGCAGTTATCAAGTTTGATCACTTAACAATACATGCTACTATTGTTAGGGTCCGTGATCAAAGGAACAAGACTGATATAAAGCGAAAATCAAACAAAGCTTTATTTCACGCCAAGCATCAAAAATCAAACTGACCGGACAGGGCTGTCTCTTACGAAAAGATGACGACAATGATTCCGACAAGGTCACTCCCAAGAAGGCCACTCCGGATGAGGCTGCTCCGCAGATGAGGCTGCTCCCCAGTTGGAGCTGCTCCCAAGAAGAGATGATGATGACAGCGATGATGACAGGGAGGACACAGATTCTGCTCCCCATGATGCCACTCTGACAAGGCTGCTCTGGCGAGGCTGCTCCCCAGACAAGGCTGCTCCGGCGAGGCTGCTCTGGAGGAAGCCTCCTCCCTGACGATGCTGCTTCCGCAGGGCTGCTCACCGAGGAGGCCTCTTCCCAGACAAAGCCGCTCCCCGGAATGACACAGCTCCGGTGAGGCAGCGGCTCAGGGTTCCCGGCGAGGTTGCTGCCGTCTAGGCCGTTCCCCGCGGCGCTGCTGCCAAGGGTCGCAGTGTGTGGGTGGGGCCGCTGGCTTCGGGGCCACTGGCATCTCGGTGCCGCAGGCATCTCAGGGCAGCAGGCATCGGGGCGCTGGTGGCGCGGGACCGCTGGTGGCGCGGGACCACTGGCATCTGGACTGCTGGTGGCGTGGGACCGCTGGCGGCAGGACTGCCGGCGGCTCAGGGCCGCAGGCGTCAGGACCACTGGTGGCACAGGACCTCTGGCATCTGGACTGCTGGCGGCTTGGGGCCACTGGCGGCGCGGGACTGCTGGCAGCGCGGGACCACTGGCGGCTTGGGACCGCTGGCGGCTCAGGACCGCTGGCGTCGGGACCGCTGGCTGCTCAGGGCTGCAGGACCGCTGGCGGCTCAGGGCCGCTGGTGGCGCGGGACTGCTGGCGGCTCGGGGCGAAGAGCTGTTACAGCTCTTCTCTCTGCTGCTCCCACCAACTCTTCTGCTGCTGCTGCTCCCCCGACTCTTCTCCTGCTTCTTCTTCCTTCTTCTTCTTCTGACAGCTCTCTTTCTTCTCCTCCTCGCCAGCCTCGCAGACCAACCTTTATGGGGGTGGTTGAGCCCCACCCCTACACAGGTAGCCAATTGAATCCTAATTCACCCAGTGGATATACCCACGCCACACCGACTGGACGTCTCCACCCGGGCTGCCCCGCCCCTACTTCCAGGGTCCACAAGCTAGTTCCTCTGGGAGGGGCAGGCCCTTACACTATCTCAATTTCATCCTACAAATATTAATATTTGTTTATCAACAGTTGGCATGTCTCTAAAATATCGATTGAATGATTTCTCTGTCCTTGTTGGTGAATTAGAGGATAAAATTACAATTTAGAGATGCATTGTCAATGTGTTAAATATTTTAGATTGCTCCTTAGGTAATCATCCCCCCCATTATTTTATACATAATTAACCCTGAAGAAACTTGGATAAAATTTAGAAAAATTTAACAGGTTGTTCTGTAGCTAAAAGAAACCAAGGGAGAAACAAGTCAACCAACGTCCTAAGAACTTTTAACAGAGAATCCCAGTGCACGGACCATTGGGGCATATATGAACTACCTCATTTCCCACTTTCCCAGGTAAGGAAAGAGATGTGGAGACAGAATGAAACATTTATTACCAGAAGTGAAATACTGACCAGTCAGTTATCTAAGATACAAAAACAAGAGCTTTCAGTTCCGGATGAACCCAGATATTTCCTTATTTTTATGAAATATTTCTGGAATTGGGGACAAATTTATACCTGAGGTTTGTCAGAGAATTTTGCTGGTATGATGCCACTTTGCTGCTCTTCGCAAGGAAGATTTTGAGAAAAGGAAATCACAACAGTACATTAAATTCAAAGGTTATGTTTGATGACAGCAGAAATAGTCAATTCACTGACATAGACTACTGGTTTTGACAAATTATCAGACCTGGAAAAAAATAAGATCAAAAGATTGGAGTCAAAGTCATTTTGGGAAGAGCTGAAAAATGGGCCAAGATTGAAAATAATAGCTTCCCAGTGAATGCTGATCAAAGGGCCATTATCAAACAGAAGGCTGTTAATGATTACATGATCCTATAGGTAGATGTTGGTTCCTGGTATGGTCTGATGATCTGTTCCCCACAGATTCATATGTTGAAATCTTAAACTCCAAGGTGATCATATTAAGCAGTTGGCCCTTTGGTAGGTGATTAGGTCATAAGGATGGAGCACACATTATGGGACTAGTGCTTTAAAAAGAGACCCCACTGAGCTCCCTGGTCCCTTCAACCATGTCCAGACACAGCAGGAAGGCACCATCTGAGAAGCAGAATGTGAGCCCTCACCACATACTGAATTGGCGAGCAACCTGATCTTGGACTCCACAGTCTCCAGAACTGTGAGAAATATATTTCTGTTGTTTACGAGCTGCCAAGGCTAAGGTTCTTTCTGATGTAACAACCCAAACAGACTAGGACAGTCACCCTTCCCAGCTTTCCCAGGAAGCCTAAAGAACAAACATCATGACATCAGAGATGGAAGTCCATGTGTAGGCTCAAGGGTACAGATTCATATAATGAAAGGTGGTTGTCTTACTAGCACATGTTCTGGGATTGAGCCATTTGATAAAAGAAGACATTATGGCTAATTCAAACAGAAAGGTATTTATTATCATGAATTGGGTAAATCAAAAATGTGTAGAAAGACCAAATGAGCAGGCTCAGGCAACTCCCTGTTTCAGTCCCTCAAATACCCTAGTATTTTCCATGATCAGAAAAGCTATTGCTCTGGCAAAGGCCATCTGGCAAATCAGAAAGCTATGTGCTTCAGACAGTGCTGCCTGGACCCCACTCCAGAGATGTGAGCCCCTCTGGCTGTATGTTGCTCCTCCCCTCTCTCTGTGCCAAGAACCACTCTACAGGAATGCATCAGATAGTCAGAGTCTTAATGGCACCTGCAGCGAAGAGTGCCAAGGCAATGTGGTTTAGCCTTTCCAGAACCTTCCACATAAAAAGACCCAAGGGAACCCTGAGGACAGAAATACTGAGGAAGCGATTTCACAATAACTGCACAACTCAGATGTACATTTATGGCTCTTAGATAATTTTGCTTTCTCTATTCTTTCTTTATAAAAAAAATTGTTAAGCAAAACAAAAACAAAACAAAACAAAAAACACATGGAACCAAAATGGTGTCACTTATGTTAAGGCTCTGTATTAGCAAACCTAGACTTAACACCTCAACTAAATGCAATTTCACCCCCCGGAATGTGATCTTTAACCAGTCGAACTGGAATTTCCTTGTCAAAATTAGTAGCCAATCCACTGATAAACCCCTTTCATTCCTTTTTGGAGGGCAACTTACCCTAAAACAATGCATTCTTTGCTAATAATTTTCTTTTTCTGCTCTCTCTCTGCCTTTCAAATATCTTTGTAAATATCTTGCACACAGATTGCTACTGCCAAATACTGATACCAGTTCACATGATAGAAATTGAGCACATGCATCACTTGGAAGTCATGTACAGAATCTTTTTTAAAGATTTTATTTATTTGACACAGAGAGAGCACAATCAGGTAGAGTGGCAGGCAGAGGGAGAGGGAGAAGCAGGCTCTCCACACAGCAGAAAGCTTGATGCAGGGCTTGATTCCAGGACCCTGGAATCATGACCTGAGCTGAAGGCAGACACTTAACCAACTAAGCCACTCCCGGCCTCATATATAGAATTTGGGAAAGTCTTGTTGAGATGTGTATTTTAGCTCAATATTTTTTAAGACTTTATTTATTTATTAGAGACAAAAAGAGCAAAGGAGAGCATGAGCAGGGGAAAGAGGGAAAAGCCTGATGTGGGGCTCAATTCCAGGACCCTGGGTTTACAATGTGAGCCGAAGGAAGACTTAGCTTATTGTTACATTGAGAATTAATTCATTTCCATTGAATATTACGTGGAAACTCCTCAATTGTACAGAATTTTGGAAAATGGCAAGTTCGTTCTCATTTGCCTCAAGTTCCAACAGACTATATATTCCCTGCAAATTTATGGGAGAATAAGATCTCACTTCCTTCTTTAACTTTTGACAAATTGGCAAATGTGACTAGCAGCTAGGTGGCAATGCCTATATTCCCATCTTCTCCTTAAGGTACTTTCCACATTTTAGAACCTGGTGTCTGAGAGTCAATGCACCTTTATATTATAAGAGTAGTCTCAGTCAATACTAATGTGAAAGAAAATAACTGTATCTACACATAAGGCCCTGAATTTGAATTTCACCTACTTTTCTTGTGTCACATAATATTAATCTGCTTTTCACTCTTCTCAACCATTTAAATGAAAAAACAATTTTTAACATACAAGTCCCTCAAAAGCGGGCAGTGGGTCTGATGGAGTCCATGAACCATAGTTTGCCAATTCCTGATCTTGCTTTTCTAGCCAGGCTGAATTCAGTCTCAGCTATGAGACGTCTTCTTACAATCAGAGATTCAAAACAAACACAATACTAAGACTGGCTTCCTATCTGATACGCTGTATGTGACTCTCCAGCTAGAATTCAGATGCCCTGCTTCTAAATGTCAAGTTTCCTGCCACTGTGATAGAATGATGAAGTGCTTCTTTCTGTTTTAAAGACAGAGTTTGAAGACGAGCAGACTTCCTTCTGTCCTGTTGTCCCCCTCAAATGTCATCTGGAGATGTACAAGCCTGAGGGGAGAATGGTGCTAAGCTGTAGTGAGTATGCTATCACAAGAGAATGAGTCAGTGCTTTGACGATGACATCTCTCCAATTCCACAGGCTCACCAAGAGAAGAACTGTCCATGTACTAATGAACCATATGGATGCACATCCTACTAACAAAATTCTATTCACATGGCTCAGCAAACAAATATGCAAAGCTACCTTTCACCCCTATTAATTCCCTTTAGCTGGGCACATTTGTGCAGTGCACAAACTGTGCTACTCTATAGAGCACTGCTGAGTCCCCAGCTTCTGCTTCTTAACAAATATCTCTTGATCTCATCCCTATTATTCAGAGCCCTCAAAGAGGAGCTCTGCTCATGATCTCTATTGAAGAATAGCTTCAAACAAAAAAAGGGAGGAAGAAATATGGTATCTCCTAATCATGACAAAGAAGATACTCTATATTAAGGTTTTCCACTCTGTAAAGAGGTGGCTCTGTAAAGAGGTGACATGGCAACAAGGACAGAACAATGACAACTCTAATGCCTTCCTGTCATTGAGAAGAACACAGCTATTACGTGTTTGTAAACAGGAGGGTGCTACCAATGGTAGTCCCAGATGCACCTACCCTCCTGTTATTCTCTTTACCAAACAATATTGACTTTGTTGGATAAAAAAGAGTAAAGGAAATCTCATATAAGCTGGGAAGTTCTCTTACACATACCATTCCATGGTTAGAGTCTGTGTAACCAACAGAAAGAAGAAATGTAAGAATTCTCTCAACAAAGGAGGACATTTTTCATGTAGGTATTCACTTCCTGCTTTTAAGAAAAAGAAGGAGATTCTCACCCTGCAAGCAACAACCACTGCTTGCAGCCAGAGAGAAACCACCACAACCTCAAACTGTCCTTCTCCAGTGAGCATTTGTTCAAAACAATCTTCCCCAATCTACTCCTAATGCATGATAAATGCCGGCCTTCCTTTTGCCTCTTCAGACTCAGCGGTGGTTTGCCATAATTTGCTTTGACCCAAATTGCAATTCTCCTTTTCTCAAATAAGCTTCTTTTGCTAATAAAATAACTGGCTACTTTTTTGTTTAGGTTTGAGAAGTGCACTAATCGAATTATTAATTCAGAATAATGATAAAATTAAAAATTCTTAGTAGGGGACCAGGGAGAAGGGCCGAGGGAGAGGGGGAGAGAGAATCTTAAGCCATCTCCACACTCCATGCAGAGCCCAATGCAGAGCTTGATGTCACATCCCTGAGATTTTGACCTGCAAGGGTCTGATGCTGAACTGATTGAACCACCCAGGCACCGCATCACTGCTGATTTTTAATGTCAACACATAAGTAAAGCAATCTCTCCAGGGCCCTGATCAGGGATATGAATCAACCATTATATGACATCTATAAGGAAGGAGGCCTGATTTAGTTCCTTGGTTCCTAAAGCCCTATACAATTCCATAGGTTTTCAGTATCATAGAAAGCAAAGAGAAAGACAAAATTCTGTCTTTGATGGAGACATAATTTGGTCATTCATTTTTTAAATTTTCTTAACCTATTAGGAACAAGTTGATTTTAAAACTTTTTTGGAAGTTTAATGGACAAATAAAAGTAAAGGCAGCATTTAAGAACAAAGTTGTAGAACTAAAACAGCCACAGAATGAGCAAAAATCATTACCTATTTTATCTGTTTATTATTTACTTATGGTTAACATACAATGTTAGTTTCAAGTATACAACATAGTGATTGAACAATTCTATACCTTATGAAATGCTCACCACAATAAGTACCATGTGTCACTATACAAAGTTATTAAATATCATTGCCTATATTCTCTATGCTGTGCCTTACATCCCCATGACTTATTTATTCTACAACTGAAAGTATTACCCACTCTTTGATACAGCTTTTTCTCCTTAAGTGCATCACAGTATGAATAAAATGTTCTGTGTGGTATACATTTGCTTCACAAATATGTTTGAATCCCATGAACTATTTCTTTTAGATTAGAACATATGGAGAACAATCTTTCAACATTTTTTTTAAAAAGTTAATGTTGATATGAAGATATGAAAAGATAACATGGAAAAGAATAAATAGATCAATATCACCTATAAACATAAATGCATAAATGTAGATAAAATTTTAATATTTTCTTCCCCTTATATTATAAAAATGTGGTGACAAGATATAGTAAATTTCAAGAATATTAAGAATTAGCAAGAAGGTTAAAAATAACTTCAACATTAGGTAGTTTATATGAATAAAATGGTGATTTTCTTTTTGCCTGATTTTAAATCATGTGGACATAATTAACAGAGCCTGGCATTTGTGCAGGGAATTCTTGGGAAGGTTGAGCAGAATACAGCCTCTGACTCGTGAGTGAAATGCAGCCACAGAACACAGAGCATGGTCCTCTCAGCCCCAGAACCGCTGAGAGGGAGGACAGATTTCCCTGATGTTCTGAGGTCAGAAGTGTAAAGGTTCATCCCCCAGTGCTGGTTGTGTGCTATGATGGGAATTCACCTTCAGGGCTGTGTCTGGACACAGGGACATGGACAGCCACAGTCTGAGCAACTGTACGGGAGCAACTGTGGGTCCTGAGAGGCTGCCAGTGGGAGAGGGGATATCTGAAGTGCTGTGGATCTTGGCCTAAGAAAAAATTAGACAAACAGACTCCTCTCACTCCAAAGAATCCCACAGGCTTACAATGTACAGCTCAAATAAAAAATTGCAAGGTACTCAGTATTGAAGGTGATTTACAATAACCCACTTCCCACCTGGACAACCCTGTAGATGTCTTCTGGGAAAAGCAGCTCTGGGGCATTTTATGTTGAACCAAGTGGGTGATGATCCTGGGAGCCCCAGTTAGCCCAGATGATGTACTATTGTAATGGCAATATAAGGGGTTCCGAATAAAACCTTTCAATCACAAAGGCAGATGAAATAAATATATGTAACACACTTTTTTTAAAAAGATTTTATTTATTTATTTGTCAGAGAGAGAGAGAAAGAGCGAGCACAGGCAGACAGAATGGCAGGCAGAGGCAAAGGGAGATGCAGGCTCCCCACAGAACAAGGAGCCCGATGTGGGACTCGATCCCAGGATGCTGGGATCATGACCTGAGCTGAAGGCAGCTGCTTAACCAACTGAGCCACCCAGGCGTCCCCTCTGTAACATACTTTTAAACACATTTCTAATTTTCAAGTAAAAACAGTTCATAGACTAAGAATGGAGTCATAATCTAGGTTCTGCCAGATACATTTCACCAAAACTTAGGGTCATTTATGAGAATAAAAAAGGAATGGTATTAAGGATAACTCTGGATCTGTATGGGATTGGGGGGTTTGCTTCCCAAGCATCAGCTCGTCCCCTCTTCTCCCCCGGGGCTCATGGCATCGATCTGAGAAGGTATGAAGATGGAGCCTCACTGGCCTTTCTAGAGCATGATGTCCTGGGTAACCCACAATCAAAAATGTGTACTCATAGCAAAGTTTAGGTCATGGAGAGTCATCTACTTTTCTTTCCTCATTCTTAGGAGGAAGACCCCCTGTTCTAATCACAAACTCTTGGACTCTGAGGATAAACAAGCATCACAAAATACAGAGATGGTCTTTTTCTGACGAACAGCGCAGAGAAGCTCCTCGGGGTCAGGACACGAACCCTGCATCTGTGTGATCCCCCAAGAGGCACTGGTTCTGCACCTGCCTAGGACCTGCCCAACTCCTCAGTGATTTGCATGTTTCCCCCAGAGCCCATTTCTGCTCCTCAGCATTCTCATTAAGAGGCTACTCAGACATTTGGGGCAAAAAAGAGCCTCAGGATGGGCCTCGGATCGAACATGGGCGTCCTGACCCAACTCCTCTGCCTTCTACTGGCCTGCCTTCTAGGTGAGGAGGGGAGTGCAAGGGACATCCCGAGATGGTGGGAATCCTGTCCTCCAGACTGTGGGATCTCCCCAGGGATCCTCCCTGTGGATCCCAGACCCAGGATCTCTCCTCCCCTCGGATACCCAGGTGCTCTCAGATTAGGGGACCAAGGCCGCCAGAATCTTCCTGGAGGAACATGAGGTGGGACCTGGTAAACAATGGTGATTTTGGGTTTTGCTTCCAACACAGCTGTCCACAGGCACGTGGAGCTGACCCAGTCTCTGGCCTTCCTCTCCGTATCCCTCAGAGAAGGCATGTCCATCACCTGCAGGGCCAAAGAGATTGTTAGCGATTACTTCAGCTGGTATCAGCAGAAACCAGACCAGGCTCCTCAGCTTCTCATCTATATGCTGATAACCTCAAGTCTGGTGTCCCAGACCAGTTCTCTGCAATTCAGTTGGACAGAGAATTCATCCTCAATATCAGCGCAGTAGAGGCTGAGGATGCTGCCAGTTATTACTGCCAGCAGGATTATACCCTTCCTCTCACAGTGCCATAGCCCCGCACAGAAACCGTCCTGGCGTGGGTTGTGATGGTGAGGGGAGCAGTGGGCTGTGCTCACTGCGGTTCCAGCAGCTGCGTTCTGCTCTGGGTCTGATCATCCCGGCAGGAACTGCTTTGGGGAAGGGCTAGCAGGGCTCAAGGATCAAGGGATTTTGTCCTTCAAAAGCTTCCTTTCCTGATGACACAAATCCCAAACCTCAGGAATTCTAAAAATGAAATTTCTCTTTCAGGCCTGCAACGGAATTCATCCACAGGATGGACCTTGAATCCTATTTCTGATAAACACTCTGTGAAGTAGGCAAAAAAAGGGAACCCACCTCCAAGCAAACACTACTAATACTACTAATACTGCTATGACTAATACTAGTACTGCAAATACTAGTATTACAAACGTTAGTACTAATACTTCAGGCACTACTACTGTCATGCTACTACCACTAATAAAACGAATAAACATCAACTACACTGTCAGCTGCCAACGAGTGAAATCTTGAGGACTTACTATGTATCAAATACTGTACGAAGGACTCATTCATCTAGCGCAATTCATCTCACAATAATCCTCCAGAGATGAGAAATCACGGGTTCTCAGAGTTCACATTACTCAACATGCCAGTGGTTCTAAAGGAAGTAGACAGAAGAAGAATCTATTATTTTGACTCCATAATTTCTACTCATTATTTAACTACATTCATTAAAAAAAAAATAAGTACAACTAAAAACAGGTCAAGACAGAGACTGTCTCTAGAATCCCAAAATCTCCCTCAATCTCCTTCCCTGTCAATTCCATGCCCACCCCCCATGCACATACCAGTACTCAGTACTTTTTTACTCTGATATACCCAACAGAATTGAGAGCGTACGTGCTCAAGGAATGACATGACAGTGTTGCTTATGACAACCCCAAACTGGAAACAACCAGTTACTGATCTAGAATGGAATGGATGCTTCAGTTATGGTATTTGCAAACATCTTTATCCTCTCTCTGCTTTATCTGAGTGGTAGTTTTGAAACCTGTGATAATTTCGATGCTGCCCAAATTACCAATCTTTCATATGGAGTACTCTTCATGTCTTATCTGAAAAGTCATTTCATACCCCAAATTGATGAATATATTACTACTTACTATTTTTCTAAGCTTTATCACTGTACTTTATTTCTATAATCTAGCTGGATTGGGTTCTTGGACATGATACAGAGTAGGGGATCAGATTTCATTTCTCTTTCAGTATGAATGTCCACTTGAACCATCCCACTATATTAGAAAGAATGTTCCTTTGTTAATTGTCCTAGGAGTCATGTGTCACAAATTAAGCATCCCCATAGTTATATGTCTGTTCATGGACTATGTTTCATTCCCCTGGTCTCTCTTATATCTTTGTTGCATACTACAGTGCCGTAATCACTGTGACTATAAATAAGTCTTTTCAAAAAGAGAATTCATTTATTTCTTTGAGAATGAGTGAACATGAGCTGGCGGGGGAGGGGCAGAGGGAGAGAGAGAAGCAGACTCCCCACTGAGCAGGGAGCCAGACCCAATTCTCCTTCCCAGGACCTGAGCAAAAACGCAGATGCTTAACCAGCTGAGCCACCCAGGAGCCCCATGTGTATTTAAATAAGTCTTATTAGTCAATAGAGTATTCTCTCAACATTGTTCTTTTTCAGAAATGTCTTCGTTCTTTATAGCTCAGAATCCCCTATACATTTTATAATGTGCAAAAAAGTAATTGGGTGTTTATCAGAAGTACATTGAAACTAAGGATCAATTTCTTGAGACAGACATATTGAGTCTTCAGATGCATGAAAGCGTAATATTTCTCCATTTATTCGGGTCTCCTTTCCTTTCTCTTACCAAAGTTTTATTATCATTGGGTCTGTATGGTGCGTGGATCCTGGTAGGTAACAATGCATGTCCTCTCATATGCACGTTCAGCTTACAATTTATTTGTAATTGCCAAGATAATAAATTATCCTTGAAAAATGTTTGTTCTGTGTCTGTCTCCATTACTAAAATTCAATTTCCCATTTGGACAATCTGCGATTGCATTAGCTATGCAAAACTCAACTCAAATACAGGACTTAATCTAATCCACACGAATGTGTGTATATATTTGGATTTTCAGAGGAAGTACTTGGGATGAAGGATCAGTTTCTTGGAGAAAGATTCTCTCAGGCACATGTCTAATGTCATGAGACCCTCTGTGACTCCCAATCCCAGCTTCCATGGCAAGGACACTCGGAATATCATTTCCCTTCCACCTCCTCTTCTCAGGCAGGTCACAGAGCAGCAGAAAGCACAACAGCAGAGACAGAGATCTGAGATCCAACCTGCCCCACCTCACCAGTCCACTCTGGCCGGGACACATGAAGAGCCGCTCAGCAAGCTGAGGACCAAAGCAGATTCACTTAGAGCAGAAACTGCACGGTCTGGACACAGACGTGTTCTTCCTCCTTCTTCCATGTCAGCCATAGGATTGCATATGCTGAAGACACATGTAGTCATTTCCTGCACAGTGACAACCTCAGCCAATCTGACCAGGACACGGACAAGATGGTCCCTCCCAGCACCATTCTAGTGGCTGCAAATGTGAAGGAACCATCCTAGAAGCAAGGCTGGAAAAATCCTAGAGGCACGAGAATACGGCAAACCAGAAATGTATTTAAAGAGGTGCCTAAATATAAGATTTCAATCTCCTGCCGTTATTCCTTATCACAAAGAAATTATAGAGTGTAAAGCCCTGAATGAAGAACTATGAAGGTCATTATTTGAATATAAACAAAGCCTACTTCTTTTTTTGGCACAGGCTCCATAAGATCTCAATAGAGCAGGGTTCAGAAAGCTCCCAGGCTGGTGAACACGTCCACACAGGGAGGGTGACACATCCCAGCTCCATGGGGACAGAAGCTGCTGCATTCAGGATTCTCCCAATCTCTGCTGTGTCTCTCTCCCTCAAGCTCTTCATCTGAGTCTTTATCATATTTTTTAATAACCTGGTGAACATAACTAAGTATATATCAAAGTGAAGTGAGCTGCTCTAGCAAACTAATCACATCTGAGGAGGGAATCATGGAACCCCGTGCCTACAGGTGGTCAGAGACAGAGGTCCCTTCTTCACTCCCATTAGACGATGATGCTCCCAATGGGCTAGTCCTTCTCAATTGGGGGTCTCCATGACATCCTGCAGAGCCACGAGCAGCTGCTCTGGAGGATGAAGTGTGGACGCGAAGCCACTGAGAGCAGAACGAGAGCCAAGGGGCTGTGCCCTGAGGAAAGTCCCTCTTGAAAGTGCTTGGTGTTCTCCACACAGCTAGTTAGGGACTGCCACCTGGATTCTGTGCACTGGAGCTTATCCACCCCCGTGTGGTTCCTTGTGCCCAGTGTCTGTGACAGTGGTGACACCTTCTCCACAATGTGCGGAGACATCAGTCTCCTCCCGAAACATACACATGGGATGGATATAGACCTAGATTTGAGGTCTTCCCTGAACAAAGCTAAAGTCATTCTTCTTTCCTGTCACAAACTTTAAAAATTCCTTCAATAAAAATCCAAAGTCCCAGAGTGATGACAAAACTAATGTGATAGACTCCCCATACATTCCATAAAGAACAAAAATAAAGGTGAAAGTGAGTGAATCTGAGGAGAAAGGAGTAACCACTGTGAAAAGGCCTGCACCGCTGGCAGGTGCATCACGCGTGCATGAAGGTACAGGAGGAGAGGAAGCAATGATATCCCGGGTAAGGATCTGACCCTTGTGTCCCCAGTCAGGTCCACTCTGGAGGGCGACCACAGGGCTGCATCCCCCGGGGGGGCTGGCTTAGGCTTTTGTTCTACTGTATCCTAGCCCAACTCCCCCTCTGCCCAACCCTGCATTCTCTTTCCAGAGGTGATGATGTCAAGAACATTCCCCAGCCAGTGTCACACATGCTATAGTCGATGTGAGTCTGCTTCCAGGGAAACAATGCCTGTGACCACTGACGTTGGAGAGTAGCACAGACCAGATATTCAGAATAACCTCCATAGGCAGAAGCTGTCCATTTTCCAAAATGCACAGGGACAGAATGATGTCAGAAAGAGAGAATGTGGCAGTAGAATTGAGCACATGTTATGAGAAATTAAGTCAATGTGCTGACCCTAAGAGTATTTTATCTCTCTAATTGGAAAACTCTAGCTCAGGGTTCCTCAAGCCCAAAGTCACAGCTTCTGACTCAGTTCCTAGACCTAAGTCAGTTCCTACTCTGAAGCACATTGACTCAGGGGAAGGCCATGTCTCAAAGGAAAGACATTAAGGTTTTGCCATAGATGTAATGAGAAAATCTGACTTCCTTATTTTCCCTAAGGAACTCAGGGCTTAAGGCTTGAGCTCTGAATGTGTCCTCTCTGTCTGATGAGAGAGCTCTCTGTTAGAAGGACACATGGGTGAAGGTCATGCTCTAGTGGAAGAGACAAGGAAGAAGCTGTCCACAGAGAAAAAGCAAACACACAAACAAAGAAACAATCTATCTCAAATTAAAGCAGTGGAAGAATATTTGTTAACTGACAAGAAAGCTGTAGGAGTTCATGAGAACTCCTCAGTACAGAAGTTCCATCCCTCACAGGAGACACTTTGGAGTTGGGGATGCAAATTGCTACAAAGGGCTAAGAGTTTATTAAAATGAAGGAGTATGAGGGGGCCTGTGTTCAGAGGGAACTTCTGAACTTCCGTCTCTCCTTCCCTGATTAGAGTGTGGTGACTGGGGGCCCTGCCCAAGGATTAGTATCGATACAGCAATACCCTCTGCAGCTAAAATAACATTGCTCCCATTTCTTCACAGGACTCACATGAATCTCAGTCCTAGAAAATTTATTTACTTATTTACCTGTTCTAAAAAGTGCAAAGAAAAGAAATGACAATATTGGGAAAGAATTCAGATTATGTATACAGAGATTAGGGCTTTCAAATAACTCATAAAGTCAGAAGATCAACACATTCACACATATATGGGAGCCGCCTAGAGCCAAAACTATTCTCTGTGAGTTCATCCTCTAGTGGGTGAATATTTGCAGTTATTTAGAAAAGGTGACCCATTTCAGTCACAGGTCCCAAGAATCTACCCAACACCTCCTGTTGGGGACACTCCCTCTGCTGGGTGGCAGAGAGAACCTCTGTTTGGATTCAGTCCGGAAACAACTCAGCTGTTCATCAACTTGGCCAAAGCAATATAAGTTTGTGCTGTTTGGCTGAGAGAATGTATAAATCAAGTCCTACAGAATGTATAACAGCATTACACTCGCACCCACACACCAAGAACCCAAAATAATGGACTCACATAACCAAAGCAGCAAGAGAACTGCCCCAAGGGACACAAATCACACACTGGCTTCAAGTTTTATAGATTCCAAAGGGACGTCCCCTGGCAAAGAGACAAAAGTGCAACAAAACCCATCTGCATAAGTCCTTGCTCATTGAGGTGACAGTGGTCTAGATTAGAGACTCCTAATGTCCTGGTCCCCACCTGGACCTCATGGAGGTTCTTCTTACATCCCTTACAGATGCCGATGATTTCTGTGTGGTGTGCAGTGACCAACATTGATGAACTCACTTTTATTGTCCAGGGTACAACAAGGTTCCTACATACACAGGAGATAAAGACTCCTGTTTGGAATTAGGAACAGTCTTTCTTCAGTCTACAGGTAGCAGAGGAAAATTTCAAAACCTTTACTGTCAAGAAAGAACTTTAAGAAGGTTTTGCATTTTTTAGGTATTTCAGGGCAAGAAATTATGAGATAAACAACCAAACACAAAAGGAGACTTTTAAAGTTTTCATGTTAAGCTTTGTAGAAAATAATAATATTTTTGAAGTTCAAGCATTCTTAGGAATACGTTATACAAAAAATAGTTTCAAAACTGAGGCACAGTAAATAAACATGACGCATGAATAATTTTCAGCCAAATTTCCATGCATTGAGGTTTCACACATGATAATGGCTAATGGATAATTAGCCATTATCATGTGTGAAACCTGTGAAACATGATTGTGAACTTTTTTATTATATTTGACACATAGTGTTAGATATTGTGATTCTTAATTTAACATGTTTAATGAATAGTTTTCAAACTCATCTTACGATTTAGAATATTATCGTATATTTTATTTTTTTGTTTTTTCCTGATTTTTTTTCATTTCCAGTGGTTTAACTTTCTGAATCATTCACCAGCATGATTCATTAGGTGGGCCGGCATGTTCAAGAGTAAGATTCAGGACTGCATGGCAAGCAGTCTAAGAAAGATCAAGGGAGAAAACACATGGAAGAGTAAACAAAATGACAACTAGTAACATATGGGACATGGGCTATCAGTCCTAGTTGTATCACAACTTGTCCTCAGCACCCAAGTCCCTCCATAGAATTCAGGGTTTACTTTCAGTACCATTTTTACATAATAATTCTTCCAACTATGGTACAAAATCGCACTCTAGAAGGATTTCCTAGATGATATTCAGACCGAGATTTTTGTGTAATCTTGCCTGGACTTGCATGTATTCAGTAACTCTTCAATTCAGTATGACCTTGGGTTTGATTTACCTGAGATCTAACAGAATTACAAATTCTATTCCTTCAGTTTCTCCAGGGTTTTGTTTGTCGGACAGTGACTTGAGTTGTCAGGTAATTTGAGGTTGACACAATTTGCACCAACACCTAACACCTACATCAGGCTGACACACACAGAAGCATCAGGTTATGTCCCTACTTTAATGACGGATGGTTCGTAAACTGATGCCCCGGGCAGCTCTGACCCCACACCCTGTTCCACAGTGACTATGTTTCACCGAAGAACTCAGAAAATGTCCATGATAGGTGCAAGTGATGCCAAATTATTAGACGTTTTATTCCAGTCCTTTCCATTCTCACCTATGAAATCTCATTTTGAACTACAGACTCAGAGCCGCAGATGCCAAGTGAGAGACAACAACTTCTCACATAGAGCTAACAAGGAACCAGACCCCCGGACAGAAACTGCTTACACATAATGAGGAAGCCTCTGTATGGGAAGAGGAAACATTGTTTTCTGTGAAATGGGAAACATTGTTCATTCTGTCCATCCTCTTAGAACATGTTGACTTAAGAAATTTCTTTGTTTGAAAAAAAAAAAAAAAGAAATCTCTTTGTTTGATATGGGTGTGTGTGTGAACCTTATCTAATATGCACCATATGGTATGTATGTGTCTATCATCTGTCTGTCTTGTCTGTCTTGTCTATCTATTTATCCATCTATCGGTCTCTCTGGGAAGAGAGAGAGAATTATGACAGGATACACACCAGGTTGTAAGAAATGGTTACCACAAACTTCATACTCACTGTCTCAAGCATATAATTCTGTCTTCTCTCCTATTCTCTTCTGCAGGACTATGAGCTCTCCTCCTGTAAGTGAGAGATTCTTCTCTACCTGTCACATTCTTCTCACATTCATCTTCTTAAAGAGTAGATAATTCACGAGGTCCCAGGGTGAGTTTAATTCATTAATAAATCATTAACAAATTGCCTAAACCATTAACTTGGAAACTGCATATCCCAGAGACTCTAGTTCATCCTGGGATTTGGAGATTGCTGGCCAATCACCAGGAGTGGGAGTGGGACCTGTTTCCTCCTGGACATTAGCTGACAGGAATCCAAGCAAGATGGCCATTCACCTGCCAGAATGGGCTCTGGACATGCATGCCTGTATCATCAGGGTCTCTGGATCTTTCTCAGAAGGCAGGGATATGACCACTGTGTCCTGCCACAGATCCTGATTTTCACAGGGCGATCCTGCTTCCCATGCAGGTCAAGGGGAATTTGACTCTGTTAGTTTCCCTCCAAAAAGACGTCATTTTAAGTACTGCTCTCCCAGGAGAGGGACCTGCACTCTGCCTTTGGCTCTTTCCACTCTGCCATACCCAACAGGAGCTTTGCATATTGTCCTCTGGGGAGAACCTTGCCTTGGAAGTCTGACATAAAGGTCAGCTCTCAGCTTGTGTTTACTTACTAGGACTCATCAGTTCAGCTTCTCAAAATGAGGTTCCCATCTCAACTCCTGGGGCTTCTGATGCTCTGGGTCCCAGGTAAGAGCAGAGGATGGATGAGGAAGGAGATTGGGGTAGGGAGTGTGAGCTGTCTAGGTGCTGTTAGTCCCTATGTGTGCTCTGTCCAGGGTGAGATTGCCCTCCAATAGGGCAATTTAGTTTTGAGATAGTGAAAGCTATGAGGAAACTAAAGGGAATGAAGAACAGTGCTTTAGTGAGATGCCGAAAGAAAAAAAAATGTGGCCATTCTGTGCCCTGCAGTTCTTGGGTTATCCATGAAGATTGGATATATTTAAAGTAAGAATCAAATCACAAAATATGATTTGGCCTAATATAAATGAAATTTAAAATCATAAAAACGGCTTATAATGTTTCTCCAACCTGTACTTATCTCTCATTATTTTAGGATCCAGCGGGGATATTGTGCTGACACAGACCCCAATGTCCCTGTCTGTCAGCCCCGGAGAGCAGGCCTCCATCTCCTACAGGGCCAGTCAGAGCCTCGTACACAGTAATGGAAACACCTATTTGTACTAGTACCTGCAGAAGCCAGGCCAGTCCCCACAGGGCCTAATCTACAAGGTTTCCAAACATTTCACTGGGGTCCCAGACAGGTTCAGTGGCAGCGGGTCAGGGACAGATTTCATCCTGAGAATCAGCAGGGTGGAGGCTGACGATGTGGGAGTTTATTACTGTTTATTACAAACCTCTCTGTTTGGCAGTCCCCACTGGGCATGTGTGTTGCTTGAGCGGTGAGTGGGCATAGCAGAGGCTCTAAGCTGGCATCAGAGGCAGGTGTTGGGGAACTCAGGGCAGTAATGTGCAGCTGAGTGCTCTGGACCGAGTCCGGGCCCCTGGGGGCCAACAGCCTCAGTAGGGCACTACCAACCAAAGGGACATAATTAGGCTGTGGGCTGAGCAGTGAGCTACCAGGGAGAGTCGCCCTGAACCTCACCCTGCCCTGCCCAGCCTGTGTGTGGGGGTCAGGGAGAGTTACTCACCTGAGAGTCAGAAACCTGAGGCATATTGGTGACAATGCAAATTAAATACAATTTGGAGAAAACAAATTTTGTCATATTTTCAATAAGAAAATATTTGGTATCATTCAGAATTTATTATTTGCTATTGTCCCACTTTCTGAACCTCCTTTCCAAGTTAGACTAATTGTTCTGTAATCATGTTCCTTGGATAGCATTCTATATGTCCTCTCCCCACAGGAAATATGGCTGAAAATGATTAGTGGTGGTCAAACACCCAAACAGACCTTTGTAAATTCATAGAACATATGAACTCCTAATTTCATAAAGAAATAAAATAGTGTACATTCAGTATACATAGATATACACACATACTGAAAAATTACATTGACAAAGAAATGAGGATATCTTATTTTTTACAATGATGTGGATGGACCTAGAAACTATAATGCTAAGAAAAATAAGTCACACAGAGAAAGACAAATATGTGGTGATATCATGTATATGTGGAATCTACAAACAAAACAAACAATTACACAAGAAAACAGAAACAAACACAAAGAGACCCATGAATACAGAAAACACACAGGTGATGGCTGGAGGGGAAGGGAGCAGGGAGGCATGGGAAAATGGGGGAAGGGAGTGGGAAGTACATGAATAAATCACAGGGTTGAAATGTCCAGAGGAGGGAAAATAGTTAATAGTATTGTAATAGTTGCAAGAGCACAGATGTAGCTACACTTGGTGAGAGCAGGCATAACTTAAACACATGGCAGATTTTCAGGTTGCACACCTGAAGCCAATGTTACATTACGTACTAACTATACTTCAAAAAAGCAACAGCCACAAAACACACAGAGAGACACATGGAAGAAGATAACCCTAAAAGATTTATGTCTGCCTCCACTACCTTTTTCTATAAGAGGAAGGCAGTTCTTGGAATGTCAAAGTGGGTTCTGAGAAGACAACACAATCTGAAAGCTGTAGAGCATAGAATGCCCTTCATACACCACAGCTAGACACCGATGGTATGAACTTCTTCACAAAGGTAACCTCTTATACTGTTTAGCCTAAATATATTTGGGAGATGACAATGCTGGTACTACATTGCCAAAAAGCTTTCAAGGTTCAATAGACAAATTCATTATTGTTACAGAACATGATCTTGCCTGAAAAGGAAGCCGAATTGTACATTCTGTTGAAATGCATGGAAATTATAGGCTTTGAGGACCTCTCAATTCAATTAGTGCCCCCAAATTACAGATGGCCTAATTTGGGGTCATGTCAATTACCTGTCATAACACGGTGTGAAGGAAGTAAAAGAGTGATTGAATGTGCAGAACAATGTGATCCTGTTTCTGGTTGAGTAAATAAGTTTATTTATAGCCTATACGTGCCTAGTCCAAGATATTGGATTCCATGGTATATGTAATCAAAATTCAGATAATTCCATATACCCCCACCTCCTCATATGCACAGCCCCCGCCATCATCAACATCCCTTTCCAGATTGATACATTTGCGCAATCAATGAACCTACATGACTCATCATTATCATCCCATGTGTACAATTTACAGGACAGTTTGCTCCTGCTGTGGATAAATCTGTGAGTTTGCACTACCAAGTGCAACTATTAGAGTATCAAACAGAATTCTCTCACCATCCAAAACACCCTGGTGCTCTGCCTATTCATCCCCCCCCAACCCCTGGCAACCACTCAACTTTTTACCATCTCTATGGACAGTGGGTTATGCCTTTTCGGCTGAATAATATTTCATCGTCTGGATGCATCACAGTTTATTTAGCCTTTTACCTTGGGGAGGGCATCGGTTAAATACAAGTTTTGCAACTTATGAGTCAATCTCCTATACACATTGGTCTGCATGTTTTCCTGTGGACATAAGTTTTCAACTCCTTTGGGCAAATACCAAAAAGTATGATCGCTGAATGATATGGTAAGAGTAAGCTTAGTTCCATACGAAACTGCCAAAAATGTTTCCCAAAACGGCTACTCCCTTTTTGCATCTCTACCTGCAGTGAATGCTAGTTCTGTTCCTCCACGTCCTCGCCAGCATTTGGCACTGTCTGTGTTCTGGATTTTGGCCACTATAACGGGTATGTAGTGTCTTCTCTGATTTGCATTTCCTTAATGACCTATAATGTTGAACATCTTTCCAATGCCTATTTGATATCTGTCTTATCTTTGCTGATGAGGTGTCTGTTCAGATGCTTTGCCCATTTTTTAATTGCATCATTTCCTATTGTTGAGTTTGAAGTGTTCTTTGTTAGATGTGTTTTTGCAAAATATTTTCTCCCAGTCTGTGATTTGTCTCCTTATACCCCGGATAATGTCTGCCACAGAGTACTTTTCTTTTTTTGCCACTGCATCTTGTTATTTCATATATTAATAAAAAGTATATTACTGTACCATTAATTTTTAAAATACTTTGATGTTTGTATATAAATAAAATTTAGTTCCTTACTATGCTTATGTTTCTTCATTTTTTGTTTTTAAAAACCTTTTCGTGAAAAGGCACCATAGATTTTATTGGACCACATGGAAGTCTGTGCACAAAGAGATTAGAAATCTTTGGAATAAGGACCTGGGAGACTTCCCCACCACACTTCCCTACCACATTTCCCTACCACACTGACCCTGAAAGATGCTATTTGTGATATAAAATCTTTTTGTCTGACAAAGGGAAATCCCACCAGTGCCTATCTTTGGGGATTTGGGGATGGAGATGGGGTGGGGGCACATGGAGGGTTCTACTGTCAGTTTACACAGTGAGATCTTACACCATATTAACTCTAAAGCCTGGACAGAAACACTCTACCAAAATGGCTGGGAGACATGGAAAATCAGGGGCATCTGATTTTCTTTTTTTATGTGTTTGATCAACTAAGTTTTTTATCTGCAAAAACATCATATAGTTGAGTTCCTCGTCATTTCTCCCAACCTTTCTGGGTACATTTTATCATTATCCTCCCCTAGGACCACCCCACAATCAAGCCTGAGAAGTTCATAGCATGTGATCGATGGATCCCTGAGAACTTAGTTGCTGGGATAAGAGTGGAAGAGAGAGCTTGGACTGTGAACGGTCTAAGATGTTCAAATTTGTCTCCATGTTCTTTACTAGAATCCACCCAAGGATCAGTCACCTAGATTGCCTAATAAAGAGCAAATTCTTTGCCCAAGTAACCTGCCTTCTGCCTCTCACCTCTGCTTGTTTGCCTCCCCCATTCAGCCTTGGAGAACAGAGCAAAGCTTAGGTACTCTTCCAGCCTGGTCTTGGCCACAAAGAACTAGAGCTTCAGGTGGGAATGTACAAGCACTTTTCTCCTGACCTGTCTGCTCCTCTGAAATCTTTTTTCTTTAGAACTAGCTTGAATTCTTAGAGCTGTCTCCTCCCTCAGGGATGCATTAATAGCTGCTCAGCAAGAAGAGAACTCTGTGGAAGCAGATTCACTTAGAGCAGAAACTGCATGGTCAGTGTGCAGATGTGTTCTTTCTGCTTTTTTCATGTCAGCCATATGATTGGATAGGGTTGAAGACATGTGTAGTCATTTCCTGCACAGTGACAACCTCGGCCAAGCTGACCGGGACATGGAGAAGATGGCCATGGCCTGTACCATTAAGCTGTTGCAAATGAAGCCAGGGATGTCCTAGGGGGGAGACTGGGAAAATCCTGGAGACATGAGAACACAATATACCAGAAATGTATGTAAAGAGGTGTCAGAATAGAAGATGCAAACAGCAGTCTGGTGCCTCTTCCTCATTTTCAAGAAACTAGAGTGTAAAGCATGAGTGAAAGAGTGTGAACTCACACTGCTGGGTTCTTTCTTTGCTACATGTCTTGGAGGGCACTGGGGAGATGGGGAGGCTGCATTTCTCTGAGGCACACTAGAGCCGGTTTGTGGTCCAAATTCTTTCTCCATCCAAGGTTATCTCAGTTATGAGACTTCTGTCTAATGATTTTGCATTCAGAACTCTCTCTCGTTCCCTCCTTTCCAATTTTGTCAATAAATGACCTACGCTTGTATCATGAAAGGCAGTCACACACTGACCACGTCTGATTCCAAATTGAAAAAAGGACACTGGGATCCTTTTCAACTCTGTTGGTTTACAGCTTCCTCATTAATAAAAGGAAATTTACGTTGACCTTTTGACACTGTGGACATGCTAAATACTGAGAGTTGTTTGGAAATTCTTCCAACCTGCCCTCAGTTAGAAACACTGCATGAAATACTGGACCGTCAGACAAACATGGATCTAGGCATTTCTCATAAAGATGCTAAGGTCACTATGGGGGTAGCTGGATTTTCTCAAGACGAGCAAATACACAAACAAAAAACAACACAAAATCAACCAGCCATCAATTTTACAAATATAACTGCTGGGGTCCCTATTCCACAAGCTGGATTCACAGAGTTTTCTGAGCTCCAGGCATGAATATATGATACTCACCTCCCTTTTCTGTGTCAGCAGTGCAGGGAAGGGCACATTCCTGCACACACACAGCACATCTCCCTGCCTTGTCTCAGCACTAGATTGGGACTTGAGACTCAGAATAACCCCTCCTTGTCCTTAAAGTTAGGTCAAAGGTAGACAATTTGAAGATGTCAAAACAAAGTGACAAGACGTTCTGTGGTCCTGTGGTGGGAGTGGGAAAGAAGGAGGACATAGCCATCACACACTGATCTAGAAATTGGAGAATTTGGGGCTGGGATATAGTACTTTAGTACAGTATTAAGGTACCTAAAATGCTGTCCCTTGAAATTCATGGTTTCCCCCTGGTGGTCTCAAAGGGACCCTAGAAACTACCAACACCATTGTCCTCACTTAAGCAGGGAAAAATATATCTAGCGTTCAGAAAGTAGACTGTCATGGGTCACTTGGGAAGGCAACAGAAATTGTACTACAAGAGACACAATTTTCTAAACAATTCTTGCTGTTTTCACCTGATTCCTATAAAATGAAAGCCCCACGTAAAGTTTCTCTGCTTTCTCATGGAAAATGACATACAAATGATACTGATCATCCCTTTTCTTTTTCTTTACTGCACTTTGGAAGCTGAAGTCTATTTCAAAGGAAAAAGGGATTTGAGCATGTTTCTCATCCAAGAAAAACTTCCTTGTTTCCTACAAAAACCTGTATAATTCAATTAATATTCTTCACTTAGATGTAATCTTTGTATTCTCTACTTTATCTTCTCTTAGTAGATAAATCCATTTATATGGCCAAAAAACACTCAGAGTGAGGAGGGGCCTAGGACAGCCTTGTCCCTCCCAGGGAGGCTGAAAGGAAGGAGGGCTACAGATGCCAAAGTCCTGCTCTCTGTTCTAAAAACTTCCCCCAACAGCTTGCACATCAGCTCAGCTGAGTGTCCTTTAAAACAGGCACTGCATGGAGCCCTGGAGTCTGTGGTAGAGGATGGGCTCCCTTCCAGCAGGAACACCAGACCCCCAGCCTCTATAAGGATGCTGGTTCCCAGAATTCCTGATTTATGCCTGTGAGATAATAGAAAATATATATATTTGTCTCTGTCCAAAGTTCCTGGCCCAGGGCTCCCAAAACCTCTGTCATCTCCTAGGACATAAAAGACCTAGGAGCATCTTTTGCTCTGTGAAGAGGACCCTGAGTGGGCTCCTGGGTGGGCACTGGGCACCAGAAAGACCAAGCCATGATTACAAGGTTGGAACTTGCAGCCACATCACCCATCCTCTAGAGAAAGGAAAACGGCTAAAACGGAGGTAATCATTGATTATGTCTACGTGAGGAAGCCTCCATTATATCCCTACAGAGCAGTGTTCAGACAGCTCCCATATTTTTTAGCACTTCCAGCTGGGGGGTGACACACCACAATGCCATGGAAACAGAAACCATTGATCCTCCCAGTATTGGCCCTGTGAATCTCTCCATCTAACTCTTCATCTGATCCTTTCTCATATCCCTGAGTAAACGAGTAAACACAAGTAGATGATTCTCTGAGTTCTGTGAGCTACTCTGGAAAATTTTTCACACCAGAGCCAGGCTCATGGGAACCCCCACCCACAACTGCTCAAGGGCAAGGGCTCCTTCTTGAGCCCTTCAGTCCCATTAGATGATGAGACTGCTGATGGGCTAGTCTTTCTTGGGCTGGGGCCTCGATGTCACCCTTAGAGCCATGGCCAGCTGCTCTGGAGGATGAAGTGTGGACATGAAACCACTGAGAGCAGACCCAGAGCCAGGAGGCTGTGCCTCTGAGGAAACTCCATCTTGAAAGTGCTTGGCGTCCTCCACAAAGCTGGTCTGGGGCTGCCACCTGCCCAAGATATTCAGATCGAGCATTCTGTGTAATCATGCCTAGAATTGCATATATTCAGGTGTTTTTTTTTTTTTTCAATTCCATGTGATATCGGGTTTAAATTACCTGAGATCTAATAAAACTACAAACTCTATTGTTTTAGCTTCTCAAGCATTTGATTGCCTGACAGTGACTTGAGTTGTGAGGTCATTTGAGATTGACATAATTTGCACCAACACCTGAGTAACACCTACATCAGGCTGACACATGAAGAATCATCAGGTTATGTCCCTACGTTAATGCATGATGGTTGATAAACTGATGCCCCGAGCAGCTCTGACCCCACAGTCTGTTCCACAGTGACTGTGGGTCGCCAAAGACCCAGGAAAATGTCTGTCATAGGTACAAATGGCTGCTACACATTCAAATGGTTACCCAGTTCTTGCTATTCTCACCTACAGAATCTCTTCTTGAACTGCAGAGTCATGGCTGTGAATGCCAAGCATAAACCCATGGGAGAGACAACTTCTCACACAGAGCTAACAAGGAACCAGAACCCCTGATAGCAACTGTTTACACATCATGAGGAAGCCTGTATATGAGAAGGAGTCTTCTGAGCATCATAAGAAAAAGATAATGTAGAAGGAAACATTACAAAATGGAACAGTATTCTTCTGCCCCATCCTCATAGGAAGTGCTTCTCTTAAGAGATTTCTTTACTGTTATGGGGTGGGTGTGTATCTATCTGTCTGTCTGTCTGTGTGTCTATCTATCTGGGGAGAGAGAGAGAAGTATGACCGGCACTCACCAGATTGTAACAAATGGTTACCACAAATGTCATCCTCACTGCCTGAAGCATAAATTCTGTCTCTGTTCCTATTCTCTTCCCCAGGACTATGACTTCTCTACTTGTGAGTGAGAGATTCTTTCCTACTCCTGTAGGTTTTTTACATTCATCTTCACATAGAGTATAATAAATGAGGTCCCAGCTTGAATTTAATCCATTATTAAATTATTATTAAATTATCTAAAACTATTAACCTGGAAATAGCAGATCCCAAAGACTACTGAACCATCTCCAGTTCATCCTGGGATCCGGAGATCACCGGCCAATCAGCTGGAGTGGGAGTGAGACCTGTTTCCTCCTGGACATTAGCTGGCAGGAATCCAAGCAGGATGGCCTTTCACCTGACAGATATGGACTCTGGACACTCATGTCTGTATTGTCAGGGTCTCTGGAGCTTTCTCAAAAGGCAGGGCTATGAGCACTGTATCCTGCCACAGATACTGATTACCACAGGGATATCCTGCTTCCCACGCAGGTAGTAAGGAATTTGTCTCTGTTACATTTCCTCCAAACATAGAAGACATTTTTTTTTTAAAGAATTTATTTATTCATTTGACAGAGAGAGATCACAAGTAGGCAGAGAGGCAGGCAGAGAGAGAGAGAGAGAGGAGGAAGCAGGCTCCCTGTCGAGCAGAGAGCCCGATGCGGGACTCAATCCCAGGATCCTGAGATCATGACCTGAGCCGAAGGCAGAGGCTTAACCCACTGAGCCACCCAGGCGCCCCATAGAAGACATTTTAAGTTACTGCTCTCCCAGGAGAGGGACCTGCACCCTGCTTTTGACTATTTCCTCTCTGCCACACCCACCATGGGATTTGCATATTGTCCCCTGGGGAGGACCTGCCTTGGAAGTCTGACATAAAGGTCAGCTCTGAGCTTGTGTTTACTAATTGGACTCATCAGTTCAGCTTCTCAAAATGAGGTTCCCTTCTCAGCTCCTGGGGCTGCTGATGCTCTGGGTCCCAGGTAAGAGTAGAGGGGGGATGATATGAGAGATTGGGGTAGGGTGGGTAAGCTCGCCAGGTGCTAATGCTTCCCACGTGTATTCTGTCCAGGGGTTGGAATGTCCCTCATCTAGGGGAATTTAATTTTTAGACCTGTGAAAATTAATAATTAAATTGAAAGAAACTGAGAACAGTGCTCTAGTGAGATCCTAAAAAAAGAAACAAACAAAAAAAGACCACTCTGTGTCCTCCAATGTTGGGTTATTTGTGAATATTAGATATTTTTGGAGTATGAATCAAATCAAGAATAATACTACAAAAAGCTTAAAATCATAAAAATGGCTCATAATGTTTCTAATTAACCTGTACTTATCTCTCATTATTTTAGGATCCAGTGGGGTGGCCGTGCTGACACAGTCCCCACTCACCCTGTCACCCCCGGAAGTCAGCCTTAATCTCCTGCAGGGCCAGTCAGAGCCTCGTACACAGTAATGGAAACACCTATTTAAATTGGTACCTGCAGAAGCCAGGCCAGTCGCCACAGATCCTGATCTACTTGGTTTCCACCCATGTCTCTGGAGTCCCAGGCAGGTTCAGTGGCAGTGGGTCAGGGACAGATTTCACCCTGACCATCAGCAGGGTGGAGGCTGATGATGTGGGAGTTTATTACTGTCAGCAAAATACACATGATCCTCCCACAGTGTTTCAGCCCCAAGCACAAACCTCTCTGGTGGTCTGCACTGGGCACATGTGTTGCCTGAGCAGGAAGCCAGCACGGTAGAAGCTCTGAGCTGCCATCAGAGGCAGGTGCTGGGGAACTCAGGGCAGTAACATGCAGCTGAGTGCTCTGGACCGAGTCCTGTCCCCTGGGTGCAAACAGCCTCAGCGGGGCAAAACCAGCTCCAGAAGGGTCATGATCAGCCTGCAGAATGATGGGTGAGCTGCCAGAGACAACTGCCCTGAACCTCACCCTGACCCTCCTGACATGTGTGTAGGGGTCAGGAACAGTTACTCAGCCTGAGTGTCAGAAACCTGACCACTTATGGGACAACTACAAGTTCCATACATTTTGGAGCTAATAGATTTTGCCATTTTTCAATAGGATAATATTTGGTATCATGCAGAAATTATATGTTTTCTATTTCCAATCTCTCACCTTCTTCTTTCCCAGTTACACTAACTGCTCATGTACGATGTTCTCTATGGAAAAAAGGATATCCTTTTTCTTACAACAGACATAAAAACCATTGTTCAAATAGGTTCCACTTTTAAACATAAAACCCCAAATCTTTTAACCTATACAAGAAAATACATAGCAGAATGTATTGACATAGGAGTACAGGGTAGGAAGATCAGATCCAGGAAAGCATATCTGGTTTCCATTCCTAATTCTTCTGATCAAGGAAAGGTTCCTGAAAGCAGTAATTTTCAATCCCATCACTTATAGAGTTATTCAGGCACTGGAAAACAGAACCAAAACCCACAGTCTTGAGACCCCACACTAGTACTTTATAATCACCAGAGAGTAAGCCCATGGAAGGAGGCTCAGCAGCACCGGGCACATTCCTGTATCACACACAGCACCTCGGCCTCTCAAGGCTGACCCCAGTATTCTTGTTTCAACACAAGGAGGGGCTTGATGCTCATAATAACCTCTCCTTGTCCTTTAAGGTAGGTCAACTGTATAAAAATTGTGGCTATCAAAGCAATGCGACAAGATATTCTGTGGTCTTAGGGTACGAGTGGGTAAGTAGGACATAAATCTCAACCATAGAAAATTCCATAGAAAATTAAAAATTGAGCTTCCCTATGACCCTGCAATTGCACTACTGGGTATTTACCCCAAAGATACAGATGTAGTGAAAAGAAGGGCCATCTGTACCCCCAATGTTTATAGTAGCAATGGCCACGGTCGCCAAACTGTGGAAAGAAGCAAGATGCCCTTCAACGGATGAATGGATAAGGAAGATGTGGTCCATATACACTATGGAGTATTATGCCTCCATCAGAAAGGATGAATACCCAACTTTTGTAGCAACATGGATGGGACTGGAAGAGATTATGCTGAGTGAAATAAGTCAAGCAGAGAAAGTCAATTATCATATGGTTTCCCTTATTTGTGGAGCATAACAAATAGCATGGAGGACAAGGGGAGTTAGAGAGGAGAAGGGAGTTGGGGGAAATTGGAAGGGGAGGTGAACCATAAGAGACTATGGACTTTGAAAAAGAATCTGAGGGGATTGAAGGGGGAGTGGGAGGTTGGGGGAACCAGATGGTGGGTATTAGAGAGGGCACGGATTGCATGGAGCACTGGGTGTGGTGCAAAAACAATGAATACTGTTATGCTGAAAATAAATTTTTAAAAAAAGGAAAGAAAAAAAAAGAAAATGGAAGGGAATTTGGGGATAGGGATACAGTACCTAACTACAGTACTTCAGTTACTTAATGTTGCTGTCCATGGAAATGCATGTTTTCCCATTGGGTCTCAAAGGGATCCTAGAAACTACCAAATTCCTTCTCACCATTTCTCAAGAGAAAAAGATCTCCAGGGTTCAGAAAGTGGCTTTCCAGGGGTCATTCAGTAAACCAATGAGAATTGTAGTTCGAGAGACAAAATCTAAATGATTCCACTTTGCACTTGATTCCTATAAAATTAAAACCTTCAAGTAAAGTTTCTCTACTTTCTCCCAGAAGACAACATACAAGTGACTTTGATCATTTCTTTCCTTTATCTTAATTGAACTTTATAAACAGAAGTTTATTTTGAGAGAAAAAGGGACATAGTTCGGTTCGCTTCCAAGCAGAGCTCACTCATTTCCCAGAAGAACCTATAGAGTTCACTTAATATTTTTTAATTTAGATATAATGGTCATATTCCCTGTTTTATATTTCTT
Organism: Enhydra lutris kenyoni; assembly: GCF_002288905.1. Classification (NCBI taxonomy): domain Eukaryota; kingdom Metazoa; phylum Chordata; class Mammalia; order Carnivora; family Mustelidae; genus Enhydra; species Enhydra lutris. The sequence goes on along the minus strand of NW_019154229.1, from coordinate 16,455 downwards.
AAGTAGGCAAATACATTAATACTACCACAGAGTCCTCAGAGTGAGGAAGGGGCCTAGGACAGCCTTGTCCCTCCCAGGCAGTCAGAAAGGAAGGATGGCTACAGATGCCAAAGTCCAGTTCTCTTCTCTAAAAACTTCTCCAACAGCTCCCTCTTCCACTCAGCTGAGTGTCCTTTACAAAATGCATGTTTTGGGGAGGGTAGTGCCTGGATGGCTCAGTTGGCTAAGCCTCTGCCTTTGGCTGAGGTCATGATCTCGGGTCCTGGGGTCAGGCTTCCTGCTCAACCAGAGTTTACATCTCTCTCTCTCCTTCTGCCCCTTCCCCTTCGCATGCACACTCACGCTCACCGACCCTCTTTCCCTCTCTCAAATAAATTCTTAAGATCAAACAAACAAATTAATTAATTAATTTAAAAAAAACAGGCACTGCTTGGAGCCCTGGAGTCTGTGGTAGAGGACAGGCTCCCTTCCAGCGGGAACACCAGGCCCTCCAGCCTGTATAAGGATGCTGGTTTCCAGAATTCCTGATTTATGCCTGTGAGATAATAGAAAATATGTATATTCATCTCCGTCCAAAGTTCCTGGCCCAAGGCTCCCAAAACCCTTGTCATCTCCTAGGACATAAAAACACTAGAAGCATATTTTATTCTGTGAAAAGGACCCCAAGTGGGCCTCTGGGTGGGCACTGGGCACCAGAAAGACCAAGCCATGATTACAAGGTTGGAACTTGCAGCCACATCACCCATCCTCTAGAGAAAGGAAAGGGGCTAAAACGGAGGTAATAATTGATCATGTCTATATGAGGAAGCCTCCGTTATATCCCTACAGAGCAGTGTTCAGACAGCCCCCATATTGGTGAGCACACCCAGCTTGGGGGTGACACGCCCCAACACTATGGGAACAAAAACCATTGATCTTCCAGTCTTGGCCCTGTGAATCTCTCCATCTAGCTCTTCATCTGATCCTTTCTCATATCCCTGAGTAAACTAGTAAACACAAGTGGGTGATTCTCTGAGTTCTGTGAGCTGCATTGGAAAATGTATCACACCTGAGGATGGGTCAATGGGATCCCCACCCACAAGTGGTCGGGGGCAGGGGCTCCTTCTTGAGTCCTTCACTCCCATTAGACAATGAAACTGCTGATGGGCTAGTCCTTCTCTAGCGGGTACTCCACACCACCCTGTAGAGCCAAGGGCAGCTGCTCTGGAGGATGAACTGTGGACACGAAGCCACTGAGAGCAGACCCAGAGCCAGGAGACTGTGCCCCTGAGGAAACTCCATCTTGAAAGTGCTTGGTGTCCTCCACACAGCTGGTCAGGGACCACCACCTGCCAAAGATATTCAGATCAAACATTTTGTGAATCATGCTTAAAATTGCATATATTCAGGGTTTTTTTTTAAATTCTGTGTGATATCTGGTTTAAATTACCTGAGATCTAACAGAACTACAAACTCTACTCGTTCAGTTTCTCCAGGGTTTTGATTGCCCGATGGCGACTTGAGTTGTGAGGTAATTTGAAGTTGACACAATTCTATCAACTGACTAACACCTACATCAGGCCGACACAGGCAGAATCATCAGGTTATGTCCCAGCTTTAATGAAGGATGGTTGGTAAACTGATGCCCCATGCAGCTCCGACCCCGCACCCTGTTCCACAGTAACTGTGGTTCACCGAAGACCCCAGAAAATGTCCATCATAGATATGGGTGACAACAAATTATTGGAATTTTTATCCCAGTCCTTGCTATTCTCACCTACAGAATCTCTATGTGAGAGACACAGCTTCGCACATAGAGCTAACTAACAAGGAACCAGACCCTCTAACAGAAATTGGTTATAAATGATGAGGAAGCCTCTGTGTGGGAAGGGAAAACATTGTTTTCTGGGAACAATGGGAAATATTATTCATTCTGTCCATCCCCTTAGACAATAATGACTTGAGAAATCTCTTTGTTTGATATGCGGTGTGTGTGTACCTTATCTAATATGCACCAAATGATAATGTATGTGTCTATCATCTGTCTGCTTTGCCTACTATTCACCTACCCATCTAATAGTCTCTCTGAGGAGAAAGACAGAAGTATGACAGGATACACACCACATTGTAACAATTGGTTGCCACAAAATTCATACTCACTGTCTGAAGTATACAATCCTGTCTTCTCTCCTATTCTCTTCTGCAGGACTATGAGTTCTCTTGCATAAGAGAGATTCTTTTCTACCTGTCAAGTTCCTCTCACTTTCATTTTCTCAAAGAGTAGATAATTCATGAGGTGCTAGCATGAGTTTAATTCATTTTAAATCATCATTAAATTCTCTAAAACCATTAACCTGGGAACAGCAGATCCCAGAGACTCTAGTTCATCCTGGGATCTGGAGGTCGCCGGACAATCAGCTAAAGTAGAAGTGGGACCTGTTTCCTCCTGGACATTAGCTGACAGGAATCCAAACAGGATGGCCATACACCTGCCAGAAATGGGCTCTGAACACTCACGCCTGTATCATCAGGGTCTCTGGAGTTTTCTCAAAAGGCAGAGCTATGAGCACTGTGTCCTGCCAGAGATCCTGATTATCACAGGGAGATCCTGCTTTCTGTGCAGGCAGTAGGGAATTTGTCTCTGTTAGGTTTCCTCCAAACACAGAAGACATTTTAAGTTACTGCTCTCCCAGAAGAGAGACCTGCCCCCTGCCTTTGGCTCTTACCATTCTGCCACACTCACCACGGGATTTGCATAATGTCCCCTGGAGAGGACCTTGCCTTGGAAGTCTGACATAAAGGTCAGCTCCTAGCTTGTTTACTTACTAGGACTCATCAGCTCAGCTTCTCAAAATGAGGTTCCCTCCTCAGATCCTGGGGCTGCTGATGCTCTGGGTCCCAGGTAAGAGTAGAAGGAGAATGAGATGGGAGATTAGGGTGGGGAGAGTGAGCTGTCTGGGTGCTATTACTCCCTATGTGTGCTCTGTCCAGCATTGAGATTGCCCTCCAACAAGTGGTATTAAATACTGAGATCTGTTAAAATTATGAAAATGCTACAGGAACAAAGAACAGTGTTTTAGTGAGATGCTGAAGGAAAAAAATGTGACCACTCTGTGCCCTGCAATTCCTGGGTTATCCATGGAAATTAGCCCTAGAGTAGGAATCCAATCACAAAATATGATTTAGCCTAATATAAATGATATTTAAAATCATAAAAATGGCTTATAATGTGTCTCCATTATCTGTACTTATTTCTCATTATTGTAGGATCCAGTGGAGAGGTTGTGATGACACAGACCCCACTCTCACTGCCTGTCACCCCCGGAGAGCCGGCCTCCATCTCCTTCAGGGCCAGTCAGAGCCTTGTACACAGTGATGGAAACACCTATTTGCACTGGTACCTGCAGAAGCAGGCCAGTCCCACATAGCTCCTGATCTACAGGGTGTCCAACCATTTCACTGGGGTCCCAGACAGGTTCAGTGGCAGCGGGTCAGGGACAGATTTCACCCTGACAATCAACAGAGTGGAGGCTGATGATGTGGGAGTTTACTGTCAGCAAGGTATACAGTATCCTCTCACAGTGGTTCAGGCCCAAACACAAACGTCTCTGGTGGTCCCCACTGGGCATGTGTGTTGCCTGAGCAGGGAGCTGGCACAGCAGAGGCTCTGAGCTTGTGTCAGAGGCAGGCGCTGGGGAACTCAGGGCAGCAACATGCAGCTGAGTGCTCTGAACAGAATCCTGACCCCTTGGCGCCAACAGGCTCAGCGGGGCACAACCAGCTCCAGAAGGGACATGATCATCCTGTGGGCTGAGCCGTGAGCTGGCAGGCACAGCCGCCCTGAACCTCACCCTGACCCTCCTGGCTTCTGTGCGTGGGTCAGGGACAATTACTCAGCCTGAGCGTCAGAAACATGAGGCATATTTGTGGCAACACAATTACATACATTTTTTGAGCTAAGAAATTCTGTGATATTTTCTGTAGGATAATATTTGATATCGTTCATAATTTATTATTGCTTATTTTCCCACTCTCTGAATTTCTTCTTTCCCAGTTATACTAACTTTTTTTGTGCTATATTCTCTAAATAACATTCTATACACACTACCCCCACAGGAAATGGCTGAGAACGATTAGTAAACCTTTTTTTTTCAAGCTCCCAAAAAGACTTGTAAACCCATAGCAGATATAAGCTCCTAATCCTATAAAGACAATGTCCATATATGCAATGAAATTTTACTCAGCCATAAGAAGAATGAAATCTAGCCATTTGGGACAACATGGATGAACCTGTAGGGTATTATGTAAGGTGAAGTAAGTCGAGAGAAAGGCAAACATCATATGATTTCATTTATATGTAGAATCTAAAACAGAAAGCAAAACAAACAAAAAAAGCAGAAAGACCCGTGAATACAGAGACCAAATTGGTGCTTGCATGAGGGGAATGAAACAGGCAAGAGGGGAAGAATGTGTGAAGGAGATTGGGACGAACGGGCTTCCAGTTATGGAATGAGTAGGTCACAGGGATGAAAGGTACAAGGAAGGAATACAGTTTATGATATTGGAACAGTGTTGTGCGGAGAGAGACGGTAGCTACACTTGCAATAAGTAGAGCATAGCATACCGATATGTCAAAAAAGAATTATGAGAATGCTTCAGGGAATTTAGGATCTCGGTTTTGAAAACTGCTATGGCAATGTAAACTAAGTAGCCACAGTCCTAGAAGAAAATGTTAAATTTAAATATTGTCACATTTGATGAAGAGCACTATTTTATATGAAGTTTCATACTGAACAATCTTTAATAGAACTATTTTAGGATTCGTTGTAATTGAAGGGATAGAGGTGGAATGTAAAAAACAGGTGTTTTGAAGTGCATGCAAATTATGGAGCTACTTTCAGTTTCATGTTTTATATCTACATATTGCAAGAAATGTCAGAAGAAACATTAGAATATCATTGTATTCATTTGTATCTAATATTAAATCAGATTTACACAAAACTAATTTGTGTGAAGAGTTGTCTTTTTTTAGAAATGATTCATCATGTCTAGACATATTAAAATATATACTTCAAATAATTAATTAGAAAGGCATCGTAATGTCACCACAGACTATAAAATATTCCAAACAACTCAGGGTTTTTTTTCTTTTACATCAGAAAAAACCTTTCAAAATTAAAAATTATTGAAAAATATTTCAGGTCTTCTATTTGACAAAAGACAGTGTTATTTGCAATTATATATGGAAAGAGAGTTTGCTAAAAGTACAAATTTTGATGCCATAATAAATGAAATTGCAGAAAAGCAATCCAGAAAGATCTGGATCAGTTAAAATATCAAATTAATGAAGTCTTACCATCTATTATACATATTTGTTGTATTATTTCAAATTATAATACACAAATATTATTCTTGCAAGTTCATCTGTCTGGAACTTTATCACAAGCTTATGGTAATATTTGCAAGTTTATTGCCAGTATTATTTGCAATTCTAACACGCAAGTATTATTTCTGCAAATATTGATTTGTCTCTATTTGCTCTAGCCCTGTGGGTCTGAGAACTTCAGCCCTGCTGGCCAACAGAGCCAGGTGGTCAAGGGCTGCTGGGGCACCAGACAAGTGCACAAGCTCTTTCCAGAGAGACAACAGGGACCTGGAGCTGGGCAGAGAGAGAATGTAGAGAGCAAACACAGGCTTCCCCAATTTTGAGGAAGGAATGCAGTCAGCCCATAGATGTGTTCTGAATTGGAAGCCTGTCAGGCAGCAGCCTTTAAGATCTGAAAATAGGCTTCTTTGAGGGAAAGACTGGGAGGTGGGTGTTTCTGTCTGCTCCCTGTTTCTTTGTTTACTGTTGTCTTGGGGGGTCTCCATGCACCACCCCGCTGGCTTCCAGATCGAAGTGTTTTGGGGCCGGTTCCCCAGGTGGAATTTTTGCAAGTTGGGGCACTAGACATTGGGGTCAAACCCTTTGCTCTTCAGGGAGAAGCTGGGAGTTACAAGATCCCTTCCAATGGTATACTATTCTGTTGGTGGTGGAGTTCATGGCAAGAATGTGTCCCAGCTTTGTGCACGTGTTTCAATGTGCGTATGACCTCTTTAACCCAATGTGTAGGAGTCCCTCGGCTAGTTTCTGGATGTCTCACAGTGGGAGTTGTCCCATGTGTAGCTGTAGGTTCCACGTGTCCATGGGAGGAGGTGAATTCAGAGGCCTTCTGGAACACCGACCCTGAACAAGAACTTCTTTTTCTTTGGACTCCTATGGAAGATATTTGACAATAGATTTTAAATATTTCCTCTTTTTTTGTTTTAGCATCATTGACACATAGGGCTATACTTTTTCAGCTGTACAACATAGTGATTCAACAAGTTTATACATTATTCTATGGCCACATCTGTCACCATACAGTACTATTACAATACCATTGACTCGATTCCTTATGCTGTTAAAATATTAAATAAATAAATAAATAAATAAATATTTCTTCTTTCTGAACTTTCATTTTCTGGAGAGCTGGTTGTCCAACACTGACAATACAATAATGGTGCAATGTAGGCTATCGCTGTTTTGTCATGGTTCCCTTTTTTCTATTTCTACCACTACTTTATTTCTACCAAAAAGATTTTTAATCCCAATGAAGTCCCAATAGTTCATTTCTTGCCTTTGTTTCCCTGGCCTTTGGAGAGACATTCAGCAAGAAGTTGCTATGGCCAAGGTCACAGAGGTTGCTGCCTGTGTTCTCCTCTAGGATTTTGATGGATTCCTGTCTCACACTGAGGTCTTCCATTCATTTTGAGTGTATTTTTGTGTACTGTCTAAGAAACTGGTCCAGTTTCATTCTTCTGCAAGAAGATGTCCAATTTTCCCAACATCCTTCATTAAAGAGATTTTCATTTTTTCCAATGGGTATTCTTTCATGCTTTGTCAAAGATTACTTGACCATAGAGTAAAGGGTCCATTTCTGTTTTCTCTATTCTGTTCCATGGATCTATATGTCTGTTTTTGTGCCAGTAACATATTGTCTTGATGATGACAGCTTTGTAATAGAGCTTAGAGTCTGGAATTGTGATGCCGCCAGCTTTGTTTTTCTTTTACAACATTTCTTTGGCTATTGGGGGTCTTTTCTGGTTCCATATAAATTTTTGGATTATTTGTTCCAGAGGAAGATACAAATCAGCAGAGTGTGAGTGAGGAGATCCTGGCTTATAAGTCTCTGCGGTCCTTCTATTTATGTAAGTTAGGTGGGCATAGTAGAGGGAAGGTTCTCAGTGCTTTTGTGAGGCGTGTGTACATCTGGTCCAGGGCATTATTTATCGGTTCCTGTCCAAACAGGTTTAATTCAATTCCTTTAGCAAAGAAAGCCTTATGGGGCAGTGCAGAAAGTAACTTTGTTTTAAGAATGACCTAAGTGGGGGGTGGGCACCTGGGTGGTTCAGTCAGTTAAGTGTTCACTTTCAACTCAGGTCATGATCCCAGGCTCCTAGGGGAGCCTGCTTCTTCCTCTGCCTGCCCCTCTGCCTACTTGTGCTCTCTCTCTCTCTCTCTCTGACAGATAAATAAATAAAAATCTTAAACAAACACACAAAAACAAAACAAGAGTAATGCTCTGGAGGAATGGCATCACACCTGCACCTTCCCCTTCACAACCCAGGCTGCCGCCAAAACAGAGCCCATTGAGAACTGACTCATTCCCCAGACCCTGTTCCTCCTCTTCCCTCTGAAAGCCAAGCATCTCTACAGTTAGTCAAGTCCAGGCACCACAGAGGGCCACGGTGAAGTCTCCCAGACTCAGAAGCAGAGCCCATGGCCTTCAGGGTATCTGAGGAAGCATAGCTGGGCCCACAGCTGGAGTTTTCCTTGTGGTCTCTAACACTGTGGGTGGGTGGTTGCCCCCTGCTGGCAACAGTAATGGGCTGCACCTTAGGCCTCCAGGGTGTCTGATGGTGAGACAGTTAAGAGCTCCCACCCAGATCCAATTCCGAGGGGTTTTGAGGTTGCAGAGGAAGAAGAAAATCAGCAGCATGTGGGTGAGGGAGTCCTGGCTTAGAAGTCCGTTTGGTCCTTCCACCTGTAGAAGCTAGGCAGGCAGAGGAGGAGGAATGTTCTCAGGGCTTTTGGGAGTTGTGTGGACCTCCAGACCAGGGCATCACTTAGAAGTCCCTGTCCAGACAGCTTAATTCAACCCCATTACCAAAGAAAGAGGCAGTGTGGGAGGTGAGTTTCCTCTGTGGTAAGAATCTGCTTTACATAATTTACATGGGCAAATCCCAAACCCCACAGGTGTGCCTCCTCTTTCCCTGGCCACTGCTGAACTGAGCGCTTGTCCATACATTAAGGTCTCTGTAAAGACCTCTGACCCCCAAAGCATAGGGAAACTAGAATCCCAGTGTGTGATCTGGAGCCTAGATATATGCAAGGATGTTCCACGAATGACAGGCACTGGCTCACTCTACAGAAGAGAACCGGCCTCCACCCACTTATAAGGCAGAGCTTAAACATTTATCTTTCCCTCTGAAACTGAATGATACACAGCCCTTGGCTCATTAGCACGACAATACATTTAGGTCTCTACCCCATGCTGGTTTTAAAAGGAGCCTAAGTTTTGAGGGGCTAGAATATATTTTCCATTGATTTCCACTTTAATTTTTATATTTCCTTCATTCTACCTGCTTGGATTTTGTTTGCTCTTTATTTTCCAGGTTCTTAGGGTAGGAGCTTAGGTCATTCGTATGAGATGGTTCTTTCTTTCCTAATTCAGGCATTTTTCAAATTACATGTCTAATATTATTTGTTTATCAATTTATTACAAATTTCACACAAAGCCGAGGGAAACATTGGCTATTTCTTCAGTTGGGAAGCAACAGGAGAAATACGAGAAGCTAGAAGGGAAACATGGTCCTGAGGTGTGGGTCTGATGCTGTTCATGATCCATTACCTGGGGAGATTTGTATATGATGTCCTAGGCACCAGAGACTCTTGGGAGAAAGAGAATGGAAATAAGCGAACAAAAAATCTTATGTAAGTGGGACAGTTGTAGCAGACAGACATTTGTGGGGGGGCCCATGACACCTATAGCCCAGGGTTCATGCCCTCCCATTCAGTGTGGGCAGAGCCTGTGACCTCCTTCGACCCCACGCAATCTTGCAGAGGGGGAGGGATTTGGCAGATGTAAATACCATCCCAAATCAGCTGATTCTGAGTTAATTAAAATGGAAATTATGCTGGTGGGACCTCACTAAATCAGAATGAAACCCTTAAGGGAGGAAGAAAGCTCTCTCTCTTCTGGATGGATTTCCCATTGCTGGCATGATTAGTTATTATCTCACATGTCAGGAACTTTGAGTGGCCTCTAGGACATTGATGGGACCTCCGGCCTACAGCCACCAAAGGTCAGGACCTTTAGTCACATAGTCACAAAGAAAAGAATTCTTCCCACAACCTGAAATGACCTTGGAAACAGATTCTTCAAGCCTCTGGATGAGAAGGCAGTCTGGTCAACACCTTGGTTTCATCCTAGAAGACCCCAAGAAGAGAACCCAGCTAAACCCTGCCCAGAAGCCTGACTCCTAGAAACTATGTGATGATCAACATGTGTTTTAGCCACTAAGTTTGTGCTAACTTTTTGTGGGGCAATAAAAAACAATACGACAGTAAAATTCCTATGTGGTGACACACCGTTACAATCACAGAAACTAATGGAAATCTGAGGACACTGACATGTTACAGGGCACTATTTGTCAGTTTCCCAGCTCCCCTTAGGGAGGATACAGAAGCCCAAGGGAGGCCAAGATAGGGGTGGAGTTAGACATGAAAACTGACCCTTTCATCCTTGTCACTGTGCACACTCAGGCTTCTGGAGTTCACTCTACCTGTAATGTACAAGAAAACAGAAAAAGAAAACAAGAGAAGACCTTGGCCAGATACATGATGGGTCTCATAGAAAAAGGACATCAAAATCAGACAAGGCAAAAAGGACAAGTAAATGTATCTAGGACAGTAGAAGTTGTTTTTGAGAAAGACACAGAGATGGAGAAACCTGAATCAAAGGAGCACAGACAACTACATCCAGTTCTTAGTTTCTGAACAACATGGAGGGTGACTATGTGAGCCCTGTAGTCATATGATTGTTAAATTATAAAACAGGTTATGTGGAAAACACACACTAAGAGATACATGTCAGTCAGAGATCCTCCTCTCTCATAGTCATACCCAAACCGCCCAGAGACCCTGGGTCATGAGGAGGAACAGGTGAGGGAGTTGAGACTCACTGAGCAGCCATCTGGGGAGGTTTTTGTTTACACCCAGAGCACTGTGGGAGGAGTCTCCTTGCTCCACTGGCAGTAATAACTGGCAGCATCGCCATGCTCCATGGGATCAATCGTGAGACTGAATTCAGTCCCAGACCCACCGCCACTGAACCGGGCCGGGACCCCAGACACTTGACTGGATGCTTTATAAGTCAGGATTCTTGGACGCTGTCCTGATTTTTGTTGATACCATATAATAAAGTGGGTAATGCTCAAAATGTCACCGACTTTCTGACAGGTCTTGCAAGAGATGGCCATGTGCTCTGGAGACACAGTCAAAGAGGCTGGAGACTGGGTCAGCACAATGTCCCCAGTGCAGCCTAGAAGGAGAAACTCAACAAAGTTGACAGGTACTGAGAGCATCCCAGTGGAGGCCCACAGCACTGATGACCTTGTAGTCAGTCATGGACAACACTCTGAGGAACCAGAAAATGGAAGGGAAGTGGGCAACTGGAACCCCACACCAACTGCTTGAATTCCAGCCACCAAGAACCCAGAGACACTGAAAGCATTGCGGCCACAGTGAGTTTTGCCCACCATTCTCCCTATGTACCCCTCTCACCTAGAGCCCAGAGAAGCAGGATCCACAGCAGGAGAACCCCAGACCCCATCTCCAAAAGCTGGACCAGAGGTTGTTCCACGGGGGCCCTGACAAGCTTCTTTTAAGGTTGTTGAGAGAAGCCTAAGGTTTTGTCCAATGACACAACATGCAAATCAGCTCAGAAGAGCTTGAGGTTGTGCCCAAAGGAGACACCTGCTCTCAGAACACCCTGTGGGACTTGGGGTCACCAGAAATTTCCAAGTATAGCTCAAGCATGTCCCAAGGGATTAGGGGACCAGTTTCTTAAATCTTGGACTTCTAGTTTGATGCCACATGGGGTGCCTTGGGCTCTCTTACTGTGAGGATATAGGTTATTTCAGGTTATTTCAGGAACACTTTTAATCCCTAGAATTACCACAATAATGTATTTCAAGTTGTAATTATTGTCTGGAACAGAAAACCATGGGGTTATAAATGCGTGAACCAGAGTGGCCTGGTTCCAATGGGGAGAGGAAGTTGGCCTCACTGAGTAAAAAAGGCCTTTAAACGAAGTCCTGACATGTCCTCAGGACCTGGAAAGGGTGAGAGGGCTGAGCATGGAAACTTGGTGAAGGCTGGGAAGAAACACTAATCAAGGAACTTCCCTTGGTGTGGATAAGCCCAGGACTCTCCATTGGTTCAGTCCTAGAAACCAATGTCCTGTCTTCCTGAAGCCCTCCCAGGCAGAGCAGTCACTCCTGCTCAGAGTGGAGAACCCCCTGTGCCCAACTTCACATTCACCCTGCCTCTAGCATTGACGTGTCGTGTGCAGGCACTGTGACAAAGCACAGAAGACAAAAACGTGTGAATCCCAGCTCGCAGGGCAAGAGCACATCCTCTATCACCTCAACACTTTCTCATGAACTAATTCTTCATCTTCTACAAAATGCCCTCCCAACTGGCTCCCAGTGACTTTTCCCAGACAAGAGCAGGCTGAGCCACATGTGACATACCATCGCCTAATGGATCATTCTAGTTGTTTGTCATCTGTCAGGGGGAGGGCCAGGTAAGTGCAGGTGGCTCAGGGGAGTGGCTGGCAGGCAACATCACCAGGTACCACCACAACCTCAGACTCTGCCAGCTCTGCCAGCTGGGGATTTACATTAACCTCCCACCTCTATTGCCTCCACCACAGGCTTGATGCTGCTCACTGGGTCTTTTCCACAGAGAGGGTATGAGCATCCTTGGGAGGGCGAGAGGCAGCCTGATGGTGCCAGATCCTCAGGCTCCTGCTCATATGGTCCAGGTGAGAGAACCAAGTTGAGAGTTTCCTCAGGGGTGAACTTCCTGCTTCCTGAGAAGACTAGTATTGGGAGAGGACAGGAAACGAATGCCATCATCAGCACAGGCTTGCTTAGGGCCTGGCCTCACATTGGGAGGCCTACTCTGGCTCTAATAGAATCACAGCATCTCCGCATCTGCCCAGTGTGCCTCTGATAGCAGCTTCCAGTGGGCACATGACACTCTCCCAAGCTGCCAGGTCCCTGGCGGTTCCCCACGAGAGAGTCTCCATCAACTGCAGGACCAGTGAGAGCCCCCTCCACACAGCCAGGAAGCACTGCTTATCCTGCACCAGAATGGACTGAAGGCCCTCATTTACCTCCCTTCCACCTGAGTTAATGGGGTGCCCACCCATTCAAAGGCAGTGGCTCTAGGACAGACTTGACTCATACCATCCACAGCCTGCAAGCTAAAGACAATATGGCTGACTTCGGTCTTACAACATCAGGATGTACTGTCATAGTGACAGGACCCCACATCAGACTTCAGCCCTAACTCTGAGTCTCCTGCTAGTCATGACAGCCCCAGTCTGGCCCTCTCCACTCAGGTCCCTACCTCGCTTCCCATTGCCTCCTACTGCTGTCCCCATGCAGAACCTCCTCTCTGCTGGAAGTTTTTAGTCATCCTCTGCTGGCATTCCTATTTCCTGACTTTGCCTTTCAAATTTTAATCCAGAAAAAAGATCTCAGGAAGGAGAAAACACTAGATCTCAGTCTATCCTTGTGCTGGAACCAATGCACATTATTCTTTTCCCAACATATTTTTAACATTTAAAAAAAAAAAAGGTCTTCTAGTGCAAATGCAGGAGCAAAGAGCAAGCTCTTTTTCTCACTAGAAAATGTTTTAAATTTGGAAAGAACAGCAAAGCAGATTAAGGTGGCAAACAAAAAATATGGAACACGGGACAGATAAAGGACTCACCACCAAAACTTCTCCCCCGACGCTCCCCACTGAACCACTGACATGCGCAGTAGCCCACGTCTCTTCTAAAAGTGCCCTGAGCTTCTGTGTTTCCTGGGCAGCCTGCTCACCGAGCTTCTGTCACCCCCTTCAGCCACTTCTAGACTTCTAGGCCTGCCTAGAAAGTGGAAGAACAATGTTTGTTTGAAATCAAGATAGGTAGACTATGCCACTCTAGGATCACTCCTTATTGCAGACTAACACCAGCCCCAAAGTCTCTCCTGGTTTCTGGAATATTTTAGTTCCCACCTCCTAGAGCCTCTCACAGCCTGTCACAATTCCCAGTGGTTTCAGTGTATTCAGTATATGACCTTCCATTACCTGCTCTCTCAGTTGTTTGGCTGATCCTCCTCCAATCGTCTCTTCCCCACCAATCTTGATCAGTCACTCTCATGGCTGTGCCTTAGGTGTGCCATCAGAAAATCATGACCAGTTCTCCACCATTACAATGCTGAGCATCTCAGGGGCGTCTGGGTGGCTCAGTCGATTGAGCCTCAGCCTTCAGCTCAGCCATGGTCCTGGGGTCCTGGACCCGAATGCCCAAGGGATGACTTTAAAGAAAAAGGTGAAAAGTGATGAAAAAGGTGCTGAGGCACAGCATCCCATGTTCCTAAAGTGACAGGGTTGAAGAGTGAGGGAATCAAAGCACCTGGGGGGCTCAGTCTGTTGATCATCCGACTCTTGGTTTCAACTCAGGTCATGATCTTAGGCATGTGAGACGGAGCAGCCATCAGGTCCCCACTCCACAGAGTGTCTGCCTGAAAGTGACATGGTTAAAATGAGTGAGGGAATCAGAGTGGCTGCGTGGCTCAGACTTTTGAGCTTCCAACTCTTGGTTTCGGCTCAGGTCATGATCTCAGGCATATGAGACAGAGCAGGCGTCAGGTCCCCACTCAACAGGGTGTCTGACTGAAAGTCTTGTTATCTCCCTTAGCCCCTCCTCACCAGCAATAAATAGATAGATAAAATCAAAAAGAAAAAAATAATGAGAGAATTGCCTTTGTGAGAATGAGTACACCTGGGAGAAATGGAGAAGAGAGAGAAGGGAGATAGGAAAGGAGTTGGAGCAGAAATGAATGTCCAGGACACTGCCCAGGAAGGCTGGGAAATAGGGCCCATGGAAGGAAAAAGCGAGAGGGACACTAACTTCCATGTAGGAGATTCTGAATAGGAGAGCTCAAAGGTTTCATCCTGGGAAGGTTCAGAGTGGGAGGGTGATGGAGGTTTAAGAAAAGAGAATGAGGAAATAAAGAGAATGAGGAAATAAAAGAGAAATGTCCCAGAGTCCAAGAGGAGCAGGAAGGGAGAACTGACCTGCAGGGTGTAACATTCACGGCCCTTTGTCAGAGGCTAAAGACAGACCTTCCTGGCTCACTCCTGCCATGGGATCCTGGGAAACACGCATCTTCCTGGGGCACAAAAACTCCTGGCAGCATCCCTAAGACATCTTCACAGCATTTGTCTTCACTAACCTCCCACAAAAAAGGATGCAGGAGGGATGCCTGGGTGGCTCAGTGGTTAAGTGGCTGCCTTCAACTCAGGTCATGATCCCAGCATCCTGGGATAGAGTCTTGCATTGGGCTCCCTGCTCAGAAGGGAGCCTGCTTCTCCCTCTGCCTCCTGCTCCCCCTGCTTGTGTTCTCTCTCTCTCTGGCAAATTAATAAAATCTTTTTTTAAAAAGGGGGTGGGAGATGCAGGAAAAGTCTGATCTCTTCTTGTTCTGCTGGGCCTTACAAGTGCTCCAAGGAGTAAGTTAGGAGACGTGACTTCTCAGGCAGATAGGGGAACACACATGTTCAGGGCTGAGCGGGGAGGAAACAGCTGGTGCAGCAAAGCCTCCCTGACCCTCGGCCCCAGGGAGCAGGTTTGTGCTCGAGGCTGAAGCACTGTGGGTGGATAACTATCATGCTGCATGCAGTAATAGTTTCCCACATCTTCGGCCTGGAGGTTGCTGATGGTGAGGGTGAAGTCTGTCCCAGACCCACTGCCACTGAACCGGTCTGGGATGCCCGGGGCCCTGCTGGATGCAGCATAGATGAGGAGCCTGGGAGCCTGCCCAGGTTTCTGCTGGTACCAGGCTACATAGTTGCTAACACTCTGACTGGCTCTGCAGTTCATGGTGACCCGCTGACCTGGAGACACAGCCAGGGAGCCTGGAGACTGAGTCATTGTGATGTCCCCATGGGCACCTGCAATCAGAAAAATGGTGATACAGACACACTTTATCCCAGTCACACTGAAATATGTCATTGCAAACGTGCTTCCTAATGGTACCACAAGTCAGTACATCATTGGGTCTATTTTGCAAATATCAGTGTTTCTCAGTATATAATGTAAAAAGTTGTTTAAAATGACACTACTCCAGAAGGATTATGGCACTTTTCAGCTTCTCACCTGAGACCCACAGCAACAAGGATAGGAGCACCTGCCTCTGTGATGCCATCTTGCTGCCCCTGCCTGCCCGACGCAGCTCAGCTCACATAGCAAAGGCCCCTTTTATACAGCCTGAGCCTCTGGTCTGGGACTGGAGGGGCTTATGCAAAGCAGTCAGGGGGAACAGAAGCAAATCTCATAAGCAGTGGGTTGTGAAAGTACCAGTGGAAATGTAAGGAGCCAAAAAAAACCTCCAAAATAGAGTTTACAACAGGAACACACAAAAGTCAACTTAGAAGCTCTGAGAACAACTAAGAAGTTCTAAAATGACAAACTGCTACAAGATCGAATGAAGAGCTTCTATTTTCAATTTAAAATGTCTTTAAACGGGTTCAGTTTCCAGAAAAGATGAACTTGGCTCTTCATATCAACAACCCTGGTAAAAAAAAAACAGAATATGCTGGGAAACAAATAATGGAAGGCAGGAAAGGGCAAAAGAATTGGAAGGTACAAAAAGAAAGTGGAGAACTTGGGCCCAACTTTTTATAAAACCTCTGACTGGAAAATATCGAGTTCTGGGCCATTTTTTCTCCTGCAGATGGGTAAGGATGCGGCAAACCCTTGATCTTGGGTCCTGGAGCTGTGCAATGTCCAGAGAGATAAGAGATGGAAGACAGGCCCAGAATTTCCTTCCTCGGGGAGATATGTGGGACACTCATTGGACCTAGGGGAAGACTGAATCCTGAATTTTAGTTATTCTATCTTTTCAGTTCAATATTTCAGTTCAATATTTCTGTTTTGTGTTGAATTAAACAATAAATGAAATCTATGTGCCTTCAAGAATATTCAGTTCCCTCCAGTGGTTTGAGAAGTCAGAGCAGGGTTACTTGAGCACCATATAAACTTCCTGCAACTGTTCCTCCTCCTGCTCCTTCTTAAGCAGAGGGAAGGGGGCAGGGGAGGGATTCCCTTAAGA